>NW_023044978.1:6213719-6262593 GCF_011762505.2 Arvicanthis niloticus | reverse complement strand
ATAGTCCACAAATTTCTGATATTATGGAACTGAACCTCAGATTTTTTTTCTACTGTTTCACAGATGGCTTTCTCTCATCATTCAAGGGAAAACTGTAGGTTTAATAATAATGCAGTGAAGATTTTTGACGTAACACACTCTGTCAAGTAAACAACATACTTCTTTCTTCTTGGAATTCAGGGAAATCTAGCAGACCCTTAAATTGAAGTAGACTTAACACAATTCTTCTGATTTATTGAGCCTACAGAGAAGTCACTGTATTAAACTCCAGATATGTTCAGAATGTAAAATTGTATGTGATTTCTCAAACCTAAATAAATTTTAAAAGCTTCGACACACTACTGCAATGATCTGGGCTTCCTTTGCTTCAGTGATAAAATATGAGGTCCTCCTTAATCCAATGTGAAAAGTGGTACCCTAGGAAAGAAAAGGAGATCCTGATATTTTTGTGACAGTATAGATGATTTAAGAATAAAATTTCGCCGAATTATATTTTCAGCAAAAATAACTTTGCTTACCTTAGCTCATGAAATCTAGCATTGCCTCACTTCTAAACCTTTTTCACATATCGCAGTAGTACATATCTTAGCTAATTAGCAGAGACCAAATTAACAGTTACCATCATTTATGATTTTCATGGTTATGTGCCCTCATCATGATTACCTCCTGAGAGCTTAAGGAGGATCTCTATTATCACGAAAGTAACAGATCGGTAGAATAATCAGAATGACAGTTACCAGTGCTATGCCTCCAACTGGACTATTTCATTGAAATTGGTAGGCTTAGGATCTTTGATATTAGCTAATATCCTGAGACCTTATGTTTACCAACAGAACTATGATAGCGATGATTTTGCAACTGTCATGTGACTTTACTCAAGAAGTTGTATAAGGTTCCACAATTGCTTCCTCTTGTTGATTTCTTTGCTACTTGAATACAAACCAAAATGCGCCCTTGTTCAGAGGTAAATATCCCAGAGAGACTGCTGAAAAAATATTCTTGTGGGAGTCTACTGAGTCAAAACTGTCTTTTAGGCCTCAATCATGAGACGAAAAAAATACCAAAATTTTGCGAAAAGAGCAAGGCCCCTCAATCCTGTTGGAGAGTAAGGGAAGTATCCTCCCTGTTTACCTTCTGAAGAGGAGGTTGTCCAGTCACTCCAGCTCCACTCTTCAGAGACTCTAGGAAAAATTTTTATTTTTGACAAAATCATACTTGACAGTGTTCTGAGGTTTCTTCTGACTAGTTGGTCTAAGTCCATGGATCTTTTCCGCTCTTTAAAATTAAAATAAGCTGCACAAGTATGGGTGTGGAGAATGTTAGCCTTTTCGGTGATCGATTAAAGATAAATGTGCTTGGATCTAGTTTTGAGTTTATCATTCAGTGGCCATTGGACTTTATTTCAGGTTCTCTGAGTTTTTTTGGGTGTTCAAGGTGTATTTCCTTACCAATAAGTCTTAAGGGAGAATCTCTGGGTTTCTGTTAGTGGGAATGTAGACCTAGTCCTACATGAAAGAAGGAGAAGCTTCTGTGCATTCTTGGTGAAAAGTATTCAGGTCCTGAAGCACATATAGGCAAAGCCTAAATGTTTGAGACACACGCGTTTCATTCACAAAGACGTTCTATAGCTTTCTTCATCAGAGTGCATGTCCTAAGACACTCCTAAGAAGACGATGGAAGAATAAAATGTATGATTCTCAGGTCATTTTGACCTCTTGGCATACCCTTAATGTTCGAGGTGCTGCCTGTGATTAGAGATAATACACTAAGGCCTCTTCCGAAGATATTTAAGAAATGGAATCAGTTCCCTTAATTGCATGGTTAGTTACTCTGATGGCATGACTTGAAGGATTATTAGCTAGAGGCATAAGTTGTCTTTAGAGGGTACAATCTCGGGCCGCCATTTGACTTCATGAATTCTATTGCTGCTGTAGTAGGGGTTTATCTGTAGCTTTCTTAAATTTGTCAAGGACTTAAATCCTTCTGCTTATTATGGTCATAGGTCTCAGGACCTTTTTTTTGTCATTTGAGGAACTATGTTGACACTTTATTTTCTTATGTGGTACTCTGAGATCAATTTGACAATTAATGATGTCTGCGTTTTCAGGGTCTCAAACTTATTGTATGTTATGCTCCCCTGAACATTGGAAAGTCTTGTCACATTTGTTTGAGGAATACACTGAAACCACTTCTGTGTTTATTGGTGAAAGTTGGTCAGGCACATTGGTTCTTAGATAATTAACAATAAGTCACTTAGGCTATTGGGAAGAGCTGAGGATCCCTGGGTTCAGAGGCAGATGATCACATTCTTTTTATTCATCACAGAAAATTTGGAAGATCCGTATTCTTATGCTGTAGGTCTGAGCCTACGTGAGACAACTGGAGTGCATTGGCCTATAAGGTAAAGACAAATATGCCTAGGACCCCGTGAGCCCTTGTGATGATTTGAAGTACCACTTCATGACTGGGAAAGTGTGAGTCTTCTCTGGTTCTGTGTCAGAAACAACATTTCAATTACCAATAACAGAATGAAACATTGGCATATCCCGAAACTATTAAGATACCAACCTTTTAGAGTCAATGTCATGGAAAACAAATTTTCAAAGAAGTCTTGTATCAGGGAAAGATCAGAATCAGTTGGAGGGTAGAGAGGCTGAAACATTTCCTTATCCAGTCTTCATGGGAACCTAGAACATCCTGTCCCTGCGGCCATGCAGCAGTGATCAATCTACACACCTAAGAGGCAGTTCCCGCTAGGTCTCCCAGATAATCAGCTGCCTATTTTTGAATATGTCATGATTTTGTGTTTTCTGACCAACTTTAAATATATAGTGCTGGGTTTTATAACTTTTGTTAAACTACTCTAAGACATTAGATCTTCAGTCACCAGAGTCCTACTCTTTGATAGTATGGTCATAAGTTCAGGGGATAAGAGTAAGATGCACCTCAGTTAAATTAAGATAGTGATAGTTTGATTTTTTCATAGCAATTAGGTCGATCCATGGCTTTAGATCCACATTGGTCAGAAGAAGCACATGTTAGTCTATATGAGAGCGACATTATAAAGCATGCCGTTTACTACAATTGTGGAGCTACTCTAATCAGAAAGAATCCTTACAATGCTTTAGTAAAGAACCTACATGAATGCTTTACTGTGTATTGAGGCAGCTAGGTGGGAGGTGTAGTTTGACAAATGATTGACTAAAGAAAAAAATTAGAACTCCTGTTGTTTTTATGGGGCACGAGGGAAAAAATATCAAGGTGGCTTTTAGATTAAAAAAAAGATAAGAATTGAAGATGCCATGGGTAAGAACATTAGGGACCAGTCAATCCTGTTGAATTTGGCTTTCTTAAGCTTCCATTTGGGCGACTGGGATGCTCTGATTCCATGTTATAAAGAAGAGGTAATTAGGAAGTTTCCTATGCAGAAACCTTATGTTTCATCCATTGTTGATTAAAAGACACATTTCTGATTCTTTGTTAACAAAAAGCAACTGTGAGGCACAGTGTCTTAGATGGAGCCTGTGACTACTGGCCATCTCTTTCACCCTGAAACATTCTGAGGCTACTGCCTGAAACTGGGGAACATATCCACTATCCTTTGGTGAGAAATGGAAATTCTGAATTGACATTGGTCAGACGAGTTAGGAACGAGTTGTTCTTTTAGGGAGAGGATAGAACTGCTCACCCCCTTTGCCAAGGAATCCATTTGAGATTGTTTCAAACAAAATGTGTATATCTTTGGTCTGCTTAGGGCAAAGTTCCCATTATGGGTACCAAGGCTCATATTGGAAATGCTGGGGTCTCACTCTTGGTAGGAATGGGTAAGGTACCAGGTTCTCTGTTTGACATAATGTCAGTATGAAATTTCCATTTTGACTAACAGGAATAAGCTTGTCACTGCCCTTTTTGGAACTGTTTTAGGGATGAATCCCATACGATATATCCAAGCTGTGGGCTCCAGTCTGGAACTAATGGATGTTTTCCTTCCTCTTGGACAATAGAACATGTTATTGAGCTCTCCTTAGTAGAAACAGTGTGACTGATATCCTCTTTGGGTGATGATGAGGAGGTTGACACTCCCTTGGGGACTGTCTCTGTCTAAGATGACTCAGTGTCTTTTGTCATCAAGAGATTTTTAGGGCTCTTCTGGGGTATCAGAGGCTTCCTCTGTCTTCTCCTGGTAAAAGATGTGTCTGGGAATCTCACAAGACGAAGTGGAATCCTGAGGTCTCTCTCTTTATGAATGGAGTGCTTTGTGTGCACTCTTTTGTAGAGATGAGGATGCTATGCCTTCTTAAGGAATATTTTTCAGTTTCCTATCTCTTTTGAAGATGAAGAATGTCTGAGCTCCCTTTGTGACAAGAGTATGGTTTGCAAGGTCTTATGTTTCAGAATTGAAATCTTGAGTGTTGCTTTGGCCACAAGAGGACTCTTTGATGTCTTTTTGTATCTTGGACTGTCTGTGAATGCCTTGGGGAGATGTGTTCTTCTGAGTCCCTTCTCAGGAGTGGCAAGACTCCCAGGCTCAATTTGCAGAATCAGAAGTGTGAATTTTTTATGGTCTCAGTTTTAAGCTTTTAAATCCCTTTTTGTCATATTTGTAATCTCTTTACCAACTGTTATGGAAGAATGGCGTTTCCAGCTCCCATCTTCTGGTGGCAACAGTTTTAAACTCTTTGGATCCTAAAGAGGCTGTCTTGTTCTTGTTTCCCTCAATTTAGATTTCTAGACCAACCTCCGAAGAGGGAAGTATGATTGATAATTTCTTTATTAAGGAAAACTAGAACTTGAATGTATTTTGGCATACTTGAAAGATTTGAGGAATCATTCAGCAGAAAATAATATGTTTTTCTTTTCCATGAGACTCAGGCAGAGTCCACAGGAAGAAGGATTCGAACCTTGATAGTTGGGCACAGTCCGCCCTCTGGCAATGAACCAGAAAAGGTTTTCAGACATCAGTTCTGAAAGAGAATAACTGATAGCCTCTTCAGGAAATGGGACCGGATTTTCACATATCAGTTGGTGACACGAAAGAATAGAGCCTTTCTGTGAGAAAAAGAGAATTGTCCTCTAGCATTCTTGAGAAGGGATAGCAAAAATCATCATGTGCACATAGTTACCATTCCCAGAAAGTCTGTTTTGAACAGGAAGTTTCCACAGTGATTTGGGTAAATGTCTAGGTTCTAGAAGCCCCTGTGCTGGTTGAGAAACTTCTAGACATTTCTTGTGGAGATGTTGGTGTTCCCCGGATTACTTGTTCAGATATTATGTTCCCAGAGCACTTCATTAGGTTTCAAAAGCCCCAGAGAATGTGGCACAGATGGCTAAAATTCTACAGAATCTGTACAAATCTGAAGTCATAAAAGTGGATTGGGTAGATGGCAGAGGCCCTTCTGATTCTGGATTAAGTGATGAAGAAGGTGAAATCTGAAGGGATCTTGTGCAAGTGACAAAGGTTCTATAATCTTTCAGGTGAGAGGTAGTATTTCCTGCAGTGTTTTGCATACATGTCATGTTTCTAGTGTTTCCCAGGCAGATGCAAAACTCTAAGATCTTCTGGATCAGATGTTGACTTTCTTAAAGCCTCTTTTTCCACTCAGGGCCCTGGGGCCTCTTGAGATAACACAAACATTTCTGGAGGCCCTTGGTCAGATGTCAATGTCCCTAGAACACCATGGGCACAGGAAAAAGGTTTCAATGTCAATAAGTCATGAGTGACACTCTCAAATCGAATTGTACAGATGGAGAAGAATCTAGACTCACTATGGAAGATGGTGATAATTTTATATCCTTGTGAAGCATTGGTTATTCCTCCTGTTTTTATGTGTACAGGTATAACATTCCAGATTCTCCTGTTAAGACAGGCAAGGTCCTCCGGGTTCTCTTCAACAGATATCATATGTTCAGGATTTACTTGAACACATAGAGAATTGTCAAAATCCCTAGGGAAGATGATACAGATCCTAGTGTTTTCTTGTCCAGATAAAGAAATTATCATAGGATATTTGGAAGAATGCGTAGATCCTGAAGATTCTGAAGCAGATTGATCTATTTCTTGGACTCACTGAGTGAAATTCAAAGACTCTTTTGGTCTGCAGCATGAATTAAGGTCATAGAGTACCTATACTACATTTACAGAGAACAAAATTCCCTTCTACAGAAAGGAGAATCTGATAGCCTTAGAGAAGAAGAAAGGGAATAAGCTGAGCAGATATTAAAAGTT
Source organism: Arvicanthis niloticus (assembly GCF_011762505.2). NCBI lineage: Eukaryota > Metazoa > Chordata > Mammalia > Rodentia > Muridae > Arvicanthis > Arvicanthis niloticus. Next base: position 6,256,367 of record NW_023044978.1, on the reverse strand, counting down.
CTAGAAGTGAGCCACCAGATATCACATGTCCTGGGTAGCTGTTGAATTTTTTGCACAGCTGGTCAGATTGTGATTAACTAGAGGCCCCTGGGGAGATGCAAAGGCTGTAATACACCCTTGTGCAGTTGCAGAAATCATCAGAGATCTTTGACATATTTCAATGTTCTTGGCCATCTTTTGATCAGGGTTGCTATGTCCCTGACATACTTGAGTAGATGTTTGAGTCTGTACAGTGAACTGTGTAGAAGTGGACTGTGTTCCTATAGGTTGTATATGTGAAAAAGGACTTGAAAGCCTTTATGGGATTTAGAATATTGGGCGAGTTTTGTGTACATGTGGACTGACATACTGTCCTTTGTAAGATAAACATGGACCCAAGCTTGATGAGCAAAACCTGAAGATGATTGAGTTCCCTGTACTTTGAAAGAAAGACCCGAGGACTATAAGAAACTTCAGAACATTGTGATGTAATCATTTTGCCTAGGCTGAGATGGAAAGTTCCAAAGCTGGTAGATGAGTGCAAGGTGCTCAATACCCTTCACTGAATCAGATGTTTCTGCACCTCCTGATGATGAATATGAATGTAGAAGATGAATGTCTACCAGGTTCTAGAGTTATGGGACAATGTTTCTAGAGTCTCTGGTGCAGGTTGAAAATATGCCACATTCTCCCCCCACAAAAGTCCAATGGCCGAGGTATTCTGTGGTTTCTTCAGCAAAGATCCCTCTGTTGTCCTGGAAATTTTCTTGTGCTTTTGAGAAGACAGCATAAGCTCGTAGATCTCCTGGAGAAAGTCCAGGAGTCTGTGGGGAACATGGTGAGTATTGTAGCAATATGTTGAGTAGATGAGGAATATGTAAGAGAACTCTGAAAAGTTGCAGGTTTCAAGACATTACGATAGATGATACAGTGTTTTATTGTTCTTGTTTGGATGTGGACACTTTCAGAGACCCTTGGCAGATAATATGGAAGTTCCCCTAACTATTTGTGCAGATGACAAAAATCTTACAGTTTTTTTTTCATCAGATAAAGAATTCTCAGACAACTTGGGTAGATGGAAAAGTTGTCATGTTGCTGCTTGACACTTTATTATATCCTAGACCCCTGAGCTAGGAAGCAAAGTCCTTCAGGTCCCCGGGCAGCTATGTGGTTTCCCAAAGTTTTTTCTCCATAAAGGGAAGCTTTTGCAGTCTCCTGAGTAAATGGTGAAGGTAAGGAAGAAATTTGTGCAGAGGTGTTTAGCTCAAGAGACTGCTTGTGAATATAGGGAATTCGACACACCTCTTGTCAAAGATGCTGAAGGGGTTGGACTTGCTTGTGTTTGTGAGGAATGGACCAAAGGCTTTGGGGTATGTGACAAAGTTTCTGTAGTCCTTGGAACACATGGAGACATTCCCAAAGAACCTGAGACAAAAGAGAAATCATTATGAGTACAGTGGGCAGATTCGGATGTTCCAATAATCCTTTGGGAAGATGATGACTGCTGGAGAGATTCTTGAGTATATAGTGACAGGCCCAGGGTTGCCTGAGCAAATATGCAAAGCTTGGTAGACAGCCAATGTGCTAGTTTACTTGACACTTGTGAAGAAAATTTCCCAGATTTTTGATCATTTAGCAAATGTTCTGTAGGCTCTGAGGGAGATGGCAAAGTGCCTGTAGTCACTTGAAGAGATGGTGAGGAATTCTGAGATTCTACCATGGTGCTCTAGCTTCTTTTGGAAAGATGTTGAATTCTCTGGAAACTCTAAGGTAGATGTCAAGGAAACCACAGTTCCTGGGGCAGACATAAAATTTTCTAGAGGCACTTGCTTACTTCTCACATTTGTTAGAGTCCCTGGTATTGTTTGGGGAGGTTTCTAAGCACATGGTTCAGATGATGAAGTTTTCACACTCCCTTGGGAAGATAACAATTGTTTTTAGTTCCCTTAGTAGAACAAGAAGATCCTTGTTTAGATGGCAAAATTTCTAGAGTCCAAGTTTCAGATTTGGGCCATCCCATAGCCCCTCTAGAAGACAGAAAATGTTTTTTCAGCCCCTTGATTAGTTGGCAATATTTGAGCCTTCCTATATGCTTGTCTAGTAGATCTTAAGCTTCCTTCTTACATGGTGAAGACCCTCAAGTCCCTTGAGTTTATATAGCCTGTCCCAAGTAGTCATTTTGATTGGTGTTTTGTCTTTATTGTTGGTCAGATACCAAAGGCCCAAGTGACCCTTGTGTAGATGGATTTTTAGATGCTATAGAAGTCACAGAAGCTTTCTCACACATTTGAGATAATGACACACACTCTAGACATTTTTTTATTTGTATAATATATCTTTGACGCTTGGAAATATAGAAATGCTGTGTACTTCTGAATTCTATTTTGCAGTGTTAGAAATAACTGTGAACATGGAATGTAGCCGCCTGAGGCCACAAGTCAACTGGGTCCACCTGAAAGGGGGGCTGGGAATGAAAGGGGCTGGAGGGCGAGAAGAGATGAGGCCAAGACAAAGTTCTCTGATCAAGGCCCAAAGCTTTAATGTTTGGCTCTCAATTTAAAGGGGAAGACCCAACCCACAACCCCTCCTGGTTCCAGATGGGTGGGATAGTCCATAGTCCATTCCAGGTCACGCTGGAGATGTCTCAAGGCAAGCCCAGGGGCAGTTCCACTTTTGTGTTCCAGGCAGCCAAGGTGGGTAACTCCACCTAGATCCTGTCACTTGACCTTGTTGTGGTAACCAAGGTCTCTTCATGCTTGCTCATGGTGGGGGGGGGAAGGTACAATGGAAAACATATTCTGGAGCTTTTGGTAGAGATGAAGAAATTCACTGAAGCCCTGGAGCAGATGGTGAAAATACTAAAACATTTTTGGTAGACAGAGAAAGCCAGAGACTTTTGGGAAAATATGGATTGTCCAGCATGCCCCTGGGTAGATAGGCCTCTTACCACACTTCCTTGGTCATTTGTGGAACATTCCAAGGATTTTGAGACAGATATAAATGATGTGGGACAGACCTGAGGAGGAGATGTAGCTTCTGATAATTCTTTGGCAGCAGTAGACTATGCAAGCCCCCATTTTGCAGAATGCAGGAGGTTCAAACTATCTTCATCAGACAGGAAAATTTAAGCCTACTTTCTCAGAAGAATCAATGTTAACTTGTTTTTTTTTTTTTTCTCTAGAAGCTGGTTGCCTGGGGACCACTTTGGTAGAAAGAGAATACCTACAATTCTTCCCAGAGAAGGCATGTAAAAGAAAATCTTTTGGATAGATGCAGATAATTATAAAGCACCATGTTCAGATATGGCAGATCCTAAGGCATTGTGTTGAGATGAAGAAATTCTTAATGTGTTTTGTGTACATGTGCAAGAAGTGACTATAACTTCAGACTGAGGGGAAAATACTAGAGCTACCTGTGTAGATGTGGTCTCTCTTGGAGCATTATGTACACATGAGAGATTTCTAAGTGCCTCATGGGCAGACATGGAAGTTTCTAGACCTCCTTCTTGTGTACTTCTGGAAGTTGGAAGGGAACTTTTGTTAGCTGGAAAAGGGAATAACACCTTTTGTGTAGAATGTCATGTTTCATAGCCAACTTGATGGGCAAAACAGATTCCATGGATCCTTTGGAAGATAAGGCAAAATCCATAGCCTTTGGAGTATTAGGAATATGTTCTGGACATACTTGTGTGCATGAAGAAGAACCAACTGTCCTCTATGCAGATTGGAAAGAGTCTATACTATCTTGTGTAGATGGAGAAGAGAGCTGATACTCTTGAAGGAATAGGGAATTTCCCAGCCCCTTCTCAGAAGTTTGGGGAGATCCTATGGATTCTTGTGCACAGGAAGTATTTAATGTATCTCCTTCTTTAGATCTACAAGAGGCTACAGAATCTTGTGTATGAATATGATGTCCCATAGGCCCTTGTTCACATGGAAATGGATTCATAGCCTTTTCTACAGATGAAATATGTCTTAGAACATCTGTTGTAGATGTGCAACATCCAAGAGCCATTTCAAAAATGGGATTGTGTCTAGAACATTTTTTGTATATGTATTCTGTCTAACAGACCCTTTCTGAGTTAGGGTAGTACTTGAAGAACTTGGTACAGGTTTGGGAAATCTTAGCTTCTCTGATGTATTTGTTGTAAATTTAGGAGCCTCACCTATCAAAGCTGAATGCTTTAGTGTCTCCTGGGTAGGCAGGGAATGTTGTATCTTCTGAGTACACTGTACAAGTATTGAGCTTGCATGGCTCACTGGCATGGTTTTGGCACAACCTTGGCTCTTTTGGTCCTGATGACAATCAGGAGGGTCCTTTTGGATGGTAGGGGACATTTGAATAATTCTCTGTCAGATATGAATATTTTGAAGACTGGTTGTTTAGAAAGAGGATCTTTCAGTATTGTTTTGCTAGAATGAAAATTTTCAGGGTCCCTTTTTGTTGGGCCTAACACAAGGTCTAATCTCCATTTCACCTCCACCCTTCAGTCTTGTACACAGGTGGAGGGCATGAACAGGCCCTAGAGAGATTTACATACTAATGAGGTACCTGAAGGCCAGAGGTGGAGCCGATTAAACATTCCTCCCCAGCCTCTTCCCTCCCCTTTTAACTCAGGTCGATCCTGGGTTTGAGGGGTATGAGGGGTATGCATCCAGATCCGTCCACAATTCGCCATGTGAATAAACCAGTTTTGGAAACCCAAGGGCTTCCTCATGTGTTGGGGCTGCGCAGCTATGAGGAACCATGAGGAGCCAGGGAGAGACTTTTAGTTAATGAACAGCCAGGCCCAACTTCCAGCTGGAGAAACCCAGAGCGTTCCCAGCCGACTACCCACAGCATGGCAGGAGGAACCGCAGGATCCCCAAGCCTTTTTTTCCCCCACATCTGGCGCCCAACGTGGGGCCTTGGAAGCCACACAACCACGCAGCTATTGATGCCGCGGGAAGGGTAAGCCCCAAACTCTTAAACAAGAAATCTGTTTTTTTTTCCTCCTGTGTTTCAGTCAGAAGCCATCTCGTGGATTTAAGTAAGCCAAGGGAGCTTTTGCTACCTCCTGGCCAGGGCCACTCTCTGGTGCTGGTTCAAAGCTTCCCTGGCCTCTGCTTAAATCCTTTTTTCCCCCACACCTTTTCATAGAAGGAAAAAAATTATTTTTTTTCCTGTGGGAGAGCAGATTTGTCTTTGACCATCTTCTCTAGAGGGGGTCTATACTAGTGACCCCTGATAGATTGGGAATGGCCCAGAACCCCTGGTAAAAATGGTGAATGTACTAGATTAGTTTGTGTGTGTGCAGAAGGCACAATAATAATTTGGGTAGATTCAGGGGTTTCTCCCACATCTTGTTTATGTGCGGAACACTCAAGAACCTCATCTGGAAATGGAAAGGGTCCTTGAGCTCCTGATCTACTTATAGAAAATTTTGTTCTTTCTTGGGGAGGTGTCAGTATTGTGAGGCTCCCTTGTGGAACTACAATTGCATTTAATCCTCTTTGGACTGTAAGAGATGATCTAAGCCCATTTTTTAATAATGAAGGACTTTGATATTCTTTCTGATCTGATGGGCAAGGTCTGAAATCACCTTGGTCAGCAAGCTCAGGTCTCAAGCTCACTTTACTGAAAGCAGATTACATAGGGAAATTTGTGGGAGTTGGAAATACCTTTGGTTGTCTTTGTGAGAAGACTTACCTATCTGCCATGGTTTGGCAGCTGTCAAATGTGTTAAACTCTCTTGGGACAAGTGGTCCGACTTAATCTATTTGAGAATTGTTAAAGGAGCATCATAATTGGAAAGTGAAAGATGTGCTGAAAAGATTGTGCTCTCACATCCTGCTTGCACCAGGATAGCACCCTCTAATGGGAGGCCATCTGTGTTGTAGGAATGTTTGTTGGAGCCTTGTTAACTGAATGAGAAAGGCTTATTTAGAACCTTGCAACTCAGAAACTTTGGGGGCTGAACAATCACTTGGACATTGTGCTATAGAAGAACAAGTGATAAAATTTGAATACAGTGTATGGAATACATGGAATGATATTACAGGTATTATTCTGTATTTTAAACATGACTTATCCTAGATAAATTTATGACAACTGTGAGTCATCCTGGATGCTGAAAGGCATCTTTAAATGACTAAAAATACCCACTACAATATAATTATTGTACAATTAATATTTTAAGTATTGTTTGGAGAATAAGAAAAAAACAATAGTCTCCATATGGTACAGTTGCCAGTTGTTTTCCAAATACTCTCATCTGTGTGTGACTAAGTGCATCGATTGAGAACACAGATGCTGTTGTACTTGTGAATATAGCACATATGGACTTAAACAATTTCTTTTCCTCTCACAGTTTACATGTTGAGTCTCTATATCATTTATATATTTGGGTTGCTTTTGAAAGATCATATAATTCTCCTGAAGGCACAATAGGCTAATGGCTCATATCAGTGGCTCCGCATGGGCCATTCACTTTCATTCCAATGGCACAGCTGGAACATAGTTGCACAGAATGATTTTTGAAACCCTTAGTCAAGTTGATTCTTTCAAATGTCAGGCTGTAGAGCTGTTAATACACTGAGAAAGTGTAAAATTGAGGATATATATGAAGATACCATTTTACTAACCGAAACTTGATTTGCTTGTTACACATCCTGCCAGTGCTTTGTGCAGTTTTTTGATCTTGCTGGTTGAACTACATTTGTTTGCTTGTTTGTTTGTTTGTGTACTTTATTTTATTTTGGGAATGATTTCTGTTTCCGTTTGGCTACACAGCCAATAAGCCTGGCATCATTCAGACACACAGGGGCCCTTTACTTTCATCTAATTATTTCCCTGTGCCATTACCTTAGTGCTTTGCTGCATTGATCCTTCTTGGAATTTCAAAATTCTTAATTACCCACTTTCTTTTTTTGACCCAAATATATCCCAATAATTCTAATTTTAGAGGCATCTGCTCCCAGGAAATCCTTTCTTTTCCTACAATGTTTGGTAAATTCTGTTCTTGACTAATTCTGTATTTACAGTGGTTATCCCCATACTAGTTAAAGTCATAACTTCTATCTCGCATAAATAAACTTCCTGTTGCTATTTAAAGGCTCCCAGAGATTGTGTATTCTTGTTTTCAGAAATCTCTGACAAGAAAAATGCCAGGAAGGCACCTGGGTGGTCATTTAGACAGGTCCAGTATTGGAAAGAAAAGAAATCCAGGGGCTTACTGAATATCCAAACCAGACTTTGTTTAACTGACTTCCAGTCTCAGGCTTCTCCCATCCTAAATTAATAAGGTTACTAATGTGGTTGTTGACAAGGCATGGTCTTCTCTGTCTTTCCAGTGCATCCAATTGTTTATTTATGCAAAGGAATGAACTTGGTAATCAACAAGACAACAGTAAAAAACTCTTTTAAAAACATGCAATATAATCAAAAAAGCATATGTATGTGAATATGTATGTGAATAAAAGCATATGCATGAATGTGCTGTAGTGAATCTGATTTCATTGTAGTCTGACAAAGAAAATGAATAACTTTGAAAAGCTTGAGAAAATAATATTAATCACTGAAGTAAATGCTACAATATATACTATTTAGTTGTTTTAATTTTTAAATTTACTATGCAAAAAATTATTTAATCTGAACAACTTTATAATATTGGTATTAATGATATAGGAATAGGGGCACTGACTCATGATTAGCTTCTTCAAGCTGATTATGGGCGTTGAGATATTAGAAGAGGAGTGGGGGGGAGAGCAAGTGGACAATCCTCTGATGCTGTGTCTTCGCTGTCTCCAGATGGAATTCCCGGACCTCAGAGGTTTGAGCCCAGCTTGCTTGTTGAGTAGATACACCAAGCCTGATCATTCTGCAATATACAATTCTCAAAACAACTTTTAGTATCAATATATATTTTTTTAAAGAGGACTGACATTTTATTAAGAATGTTGGTTCTAACCGCTTTTCTATTTTTTCCCCTCTTTTATTGGATATAATATTTACATTTACATTTCAAAGTTTATCCCTTACCATATTTCCCCCACCACCCAGGAACCCCTTATCCCATCCCCCCTCCTCCTGCCTCTATGAAGGTATTTACCCACCTACTCCCAGCCCCCCTTCCCACCCTCAGATTCCCCCCCCCCGTGCTCAGCCTTCAGGGTACCAATGATCTTGTCTCCCACCTATGCCCTACAAGGCCATCCTCCCCTACATATACAGCTGGAGTCATGTGTCTTTCCATATGTGTTCCTAAGCTGGTGGTTTAGACCCTGGGGAGCTCTGGCTGGTTGGTATTGTTGCTCTCCTCACGGGGCCACCAGCCCTTAAGGTTCCTTCTATTTACTCTCTAACTCCTCCATTGGGAACCTTTGATCAGATTAATGGATAGCTGTGGGTATCTGTCTCTGTGTATGTCCGACTCTGGGGGACCTCTAAGGAGATAGTCTTATATGGCTGCTGTCAGCTTTCCCATCCTGACATCCCTATCAGCGTCTATTTTTGGTGACTGCCCATGGAATGAATACCCAGATGGAATGGTCTCCCTACAACCCTCCCTTCAGATTCTGTCTCACACTTTGTCTCCATATTTGCTCCCTTGGGTATTTAGTTACTCCTTCTAAGAAAGACCAGGCATCCTTACTTGTTCTTTCTTCTTCATGAGCTTCATGTCCTCTGGTAGTTGAATCTTTGTTGTTTCAGATTTTTGGGCTAATCTCCACTTATCAGTGAGTAAATACCATGTCTGTTCTTTTGTGATGGAGTTACCTCACTCAGGATGATATTTTCTAGTTCCATCCATTTACCTAAGAATTTCCCAAATTCATTATTTTTAATGGCTGAGTAATATTCCATTGTGTAAATGTACCACATTTTTTGTATCCATTCCTCTGTTGAAGGGCATCTGGGTTCTTTCCAGCTTCTGGCTATTATAAATAGGGCTGCTATGAACATAGTGGAGCATATGTCTTTGTTATTTGTTGGGGCATTTTCTGGGTATATGCCCAGAAGTGGTATAGATGGGTCCTCAGGTAGTGTTATATCCAATTTTCTGAGGAACCGCCAAACTGACTTCCAAAGTGGTTGTACCAGCTTGCAACCCCACCAACAATGCAGGAGTGTTTCTCTTTCTTCACATCCTCGACAGCATCTACTATCACCTGAGTTTTTTATCTTAGCCATTCTGACTGGTGTGAGGTGGTATCTCAGTGTTGTTTTGATTTGCATTTCCCTGATGACTAAGGATGTTGAACATTTCTTAAGGTGTTTCTCAGCCATTCGAGTTTCCTCAGTTGAGACTTCTTTGTTTAGCTCTGTACCCCATTTTTTAATGGGGTTATTTTGTTATTTGGTGTCTAATTTCTTGAGTTCTTTGTAAATATCCGATATTTACAAATAGCCCCCTATCGGATGTAGGATTGGTAATGATCTTTTCCCAATCTGTTGGTTGCTGTTTTGTCATGTTGACAGTGTCCTTTGCCTTACAGAAGCTTTGCAATTTGATGAGGTCCCACTTGTTGATTCTTGATCTTAGAGCATAAGCCATTGGTGTTCTGTTCAGGAACTTTTCCCCTGTGCCTAGGTATTCGAGGGTCTTCCCCAACTTCTCTTCTAATAGTTTCAGTGTATCTGGCTTTATGTGAAGGTCCTTTATCCACTTGGAGTTGAGCTTCCTGCAGGGGGATAAGAATGGATTAATTTGCATTCTTCTACATGTTGACCTCCAGTTGAGCCAGCACCACTTGTTGAAAATGCTGTCCTTTTTCCACTGGATGGATTTAGCTCCCTTTTCAAAGATCAAGTGACCATAGGTGTGCAGGTTCATTTCTGGGTCTTCAATTCTATTCCATTGATCATCCTGTCTGTCTCAGTACCAATACCATGCAGTTTTTATCACTACTGCTCTGTAGTACAGTTTGAGGTCCAGAATGGTGATTCCCCCAGGAGTTCTTTATTGTTGAGAATAGTTCTTGCTATCCTAGGTTTTTTGTTATTCCAAATGAATTTGTAAATTGCTCTTTCTATCTCTATGAAGAATTGATTTGGAATTTTGATGGGTATTGCATTGAATCTGTAGATTGCTTTTGGCAGGATAGCCATTTTTACTAAGTTAATCCTGCCAATCCAGGAGCATGGGAGATCTTTCCATCTTCTGAGATCTTCTTCAATTTCTTTCTTCAGAGACTTGAAGTTCTTGTCATACAGATATTTCAATTGCTTTGTTAGATTCACTCCAAGATAATTTATTTTATTTGTGGCTATTGTGAAGGGTGTCATTTCCCTAATTTCTTTCTCTGCCTGTTTATCCTTTGAATAGAGGAAGGCTACTGATTTGTTTGAGTTGATTTTATATCCAGCCACATTGCTAAAGTTGTTTATCAGGTTTAGGAGTTCTCTCGTGGAAGTTTTAGGTTCACTTAAGTATACTATCATATCATCTGCAAATAGTGAAATTTTGACTTCTTCCTTTCCTATCTGTATCCCTTTGACTTCCTTTTGTTGTCTAATTGCTCTGGCTAAGACTTCCAGTACTATATTGAATAGGTAAGGTGAGAGTGGGCAGCCTTTCCTAGTCCCTGATCTTAGTGGGATTGCTTCAAGTTTCTCTCCATTTAGTTTGATGTTGGCTACTGGCTTGCTGTATATTGCTTTTACTATGTTTAGATATGGGACTTGTATTCCTGATCTTTCCAAGACTTTTAACATGAAGGGATGTTGAATTTTGTCAAATGCTTTCTCAGCATCGAGTGAGATGACCATGTGGTGTTTTTCTTTGAGTTTATTTATGTAGTGGATTACACTGATGGATTTCTGAATATTGAACCATCCCTGCATTCCTGGCATAAAGCCTACTTGATCTTGATGGATAATTGCTTTGATGTGTTGTTGGATTCGGTTTGCGAGAATTTTATTGAGTATTTTTACATCAATATTCATAAGAGAGATTGGTATGTAGTTCTCTTTCTTTGTTGGGTCTTTCTGTGGTTTAGGTATGAGTGTAATAGTAGCTTCATAGAATGAATTGGGTAGTGTTCCTTCTGTTTCTATTCGATGGAATAACTTGAAGAGGATTGGTATTAGGTCTTCCTTGAAGGTCTGAAAAAATTCTGCACTGAAACCATCTGGCCCCGGACATTTTTTGGTGGGAAGATTTTTAATGACTGTGTCTATTTCTTTAGGTTTTATGGAACTGTTTAGGTGGTTTATCTGCTCCTCGTTTAACTTTGGTACCTGGTATCTATCTAGAAAATTGTCCTTTTCCTCCATATTTTCCAATTTTGTTGAGTATAGGCCTTTGTAGTAAGATCTGATAATTTTTTTTAATTTCCTCTGTTTCTGTTGTTATGTCTCCCTTTTCAGTTCTGATTTTATTACTTTGAATGCTGTCTCTGCACTGTTTGGTTAGTCTGGCTAAGGGTTTGTCTATCTTGTTGATTTTCTCAAAGAACCAGCTCCTGGTTTTGTTGATATTTTGTATAGTTCTTTTTGTTTCGACTTGGTTGATTTCAGCTCTGGGTTTGATTATTTCCTGCCGTCTACTCCTCTTGGGTATACTATCTTCTTTTTGTTCTAATGCGTTCAGATTTGCTGTCAAGTTGTTAATGTATGCTCTTTCCACTTTCTTTTTGTGAGCACTTAGAGCTATGATTTTTCCTCTTAGTACTGCTTTCAATGAGTCCCACATGTTTAGATATGATGTGTCCTCATTTTCATTTAAATCTAAAAAGTCTTTAATTTCTTTCTTAATTTCTTCCTTGACCAAGTCATCATTGAGTAGAGCATTGTTCAGTTGCCAAGTGTATGTGGGCTTTCTGTTGTTTTTGTCTATGTCAAAGACAAGTCTTAACCCATGGTGTTCTGATAAGGTACTAGGGATTATTTCAATCTTTCTGTACCTGTTGAGGCCTGTTTTGTGACCAATTATATGGTCTATTTTGGAGAAGGTACCATGAGGTGCTGAGAAGAAGGTATATTCTTTTTTTTTTAGGATGAAATGTTCTATAGATGTCAGTTAGGTCCAGTTGGTTCATAACTTCTGTTAGTTTCATTGTGTCTCGACTTACTTTCTGTTTCCATGATCTGTCCATAGCTGAGAGTGGGGTGTTGAAATCTCCCACTATTATTGTGTAGGGTGCAATGTATGCTTTAAGCTTTAGTAAAAAGTCTTTTATATATGTAGGTGCCCTTACATTTGGGGCATAGATGTTGAGAATTGCGAGTTCCTCTTGATACATTTTTCCATTGATGAATATGAAGTGTCCTTCTTTATCTTTTTTGATTACTTCTGGTTGAAAACTGATTTTATTTGATATTAGAATTGCTACCCCAGCTTGTTTCTTGGGACCATTTGCTTGGAAGTTTGTTTTCCAACCTTTTACTCTGAGGTAGTGTCTGTCATTTCCACAGAGGTGCGTTTCCTGAATGCAGCAAAATGTTGGGTCCTGTTTACGTATCCAGTCTGATAGTCTATGTCTTTTTACTGGAGAATTGAGTCCATTGATATTAAGAGATATTAAGGAAAAATGAGTGTTGTTTCCTGTTATTTTTGTTAGTGGCAGTGGAGATATGTTTGTGTAGCTACCTTCTTTTACGGTTTTTAGAAGATTACTTTCCTGTTTTTTCTAGGTTGTAGTTTCCCTCTTTGTGATGGAGTTTTCCACCAATTATCCTTTGAAGTGCTGGGTTTGTGTTGAGATACTGTGTAAATTTGGATTTGTCATGGAATATTTTGGTTTCTCCATCAATAATGATTGACAGTTTTTCTGGGTATAGTAGTCTGGGCTGACATTTATGTTCTTTTAGGGTCTGTATGATATCAGTCCAGGATCTTCTGGCTTTTATGGTCTCTGGTGAGAAGTCTGGTGTAATTCTTATAGGTCTGCTTTATATGTTACTTTGCCTTTTTCCCTTACTGCTTTTAGTATTTTTTCTTTGTTTTGTACATTTGATGTTTTGACTATTATGTGGCGGAAAGTATTTCTTTTCTGGTCTAAACTATTTGGAGTTCTGTAGGCTTCTTGTATATTTATGGACATCTCTTTCTTTAGGTTAGGGAAGTTTTCCTTTATCATTTTGTTGAGGATATTTACTGGTCCTTTAAGTTGGGAGTCTTCCCCCTCATCTACTCCTATTATCCTTAGGTTTGGCCTTCTCATTGTGTCTTGGATTTCTTGTATATTTTGGGTTAGTAGCTTTTTTGTATTTTGCATTTTCTTTGACAGTTGTGTCAATGTTTTCCATGGAATCTTCTGCACATGAGATTCTCTGTTCCATCTCCTGTATTCTGTTGGTAATACTTGTGTCTATGACTCCTGATCGTTTTTTTAAGTTTTCTATCTCCAGGTTATTCTCTATTTGTGATTTCTTTGTTGTTTCTACTTCCATTTTTAGATCCTGCATGGTTTTGTTTAATTCCTTCTCCCGTTTGGTTGCCTTTTCTTGCAATTACTTAAGGGATTTTTGTGTTTCCTCTTTAAGGGTTTCTATCTGTTCTTTGAGAGTGTTATTTATGTCTTTCTTAAAGTCCTCTATCATCATGATGAGAAGTGATTTTAATTCTGAATCCTGCTTTTCTGCTGTGATGGGGTGTTCAGGGCTTGCTATGATGGGAGAACTGGGTTCTGATGATGCCATGTAACTTTGGTTTCTGTTGCTTACGTTCTTGTGCCTGCCTTTTGCCATCTGTTTAAATCTAGTGCTACCTGTGCTTTTGTCTCTGATTGTAGCCTGTCTTTCCAGTTGTCTCCCTTGTGTTTGTTCTTCTAGGGGTCCAGATGTCTCTATGATTTTTTTCCAGCTGCACTGATTATGGTGGTATCTCTAGGATGCCTCAGGATATGGTGCCTCCAATGTAGCAGTCCAGCTATTTGTCTGCTGTTCTGGGTGCAGTGTCTCCTCTTGGATATCTCAGGATATGTTCTTTGACACTCTGAGTTCAGTTGTTCCTCCGTGGCTCTGGGTTGAGTGGACCTTCCAGTATGTCTCAGGCACAATCCGGGGTCCACACAACTGCAGACCTGGCAGAGGTCTGGTCTTGGCCTCAGACCCGGGAGATGGGCAGAAGGGGGTTGCTAGCTGGCAGGGGCGGGGGGGGGGGTATCTGCTGGATTCTGAGCCCTCAGGGCACCCAGCTATGAGTTCAGGGTAGTATGTGGGTTTTCCTACCTAAAGCTGGTTGTGGGATCTGTGGAGCCCCCAGAATGTGTCTGGCAGCAGTAACAGGGTGCACTCACCAACAGGCCTCACATTAGAAGGGGGGCGCGCGCCGGCAGGGGAGTGCTAGCTCTGGCTATGGGTTCTATGGATCCCCCAGAATGTGTCTTGGGGAATCCGGGGTGCACTCACAAGCCAGCCTGGCAGAGGTCAGACCCAGGCCTCAGACAGGAAGAGGGGCGCGCAGCGGCAGGGGAGTGCTAGCGCTGGCTATGGGTTCTATGGATCCCCAGAATGTTTCTGGGGGAATCCGGATTGTACTCACAAGCTGGCCTAGCAGAGGTCCGGCCCAGGCCTCAGACAAGAAGAGGGGTGCACGGTGGCAGGGGAGTGCTAGCGCTGCCTATGGGTTCTATGGGTCCCCCAGAATATGTCTGGCTGAATCCAGGGTACCCCACAATCCGGCCTGGCAGAGGTCCAACCCAGGCCTCAGACCAAAAGAGGGGAGTGCCCAAACATGACCTTTCAAAGAATCACCTTGACTAAGAGTTTCAAAAATTATTCTGTGCAAATATGCTCCAGCTGTGTCATTGGAATGAAAGCAAATGGCCCAAGTAGAGCCACCAAGATGAGCCAGTAGCCTATTGTGCCTTCAGGAGAATTATGTGCTCTTCCAAACACAATCCAAATACATAAATGTTATAAGAACTCAACAAGTACACAGTGACAGGCAAAGCAATTACTTAAGGTGCTACATTCAAGAGTCCGACTGCATCTGTGTTCTGAATCTATACACTTGGTCAAGCACAGATAAAAGTATCAACTTGCATCTATACTCTAAGTAAACTAATATTTTGTCTTTATTTTCCAAACAATACCTATAATCCTATATAATTTGCACAATAATAATATTGCAATATATATTATTTAGTCATTTAGTAATGTCTTTCAGCATCCAGAAAGACTAAGAGTTGTGATAATTTTTTCTAGGATATGTCATCTTTACAATACAGAATAATATCTGTAATATCATTCCATACATTTTACGTTCTATTCAAATTCTATCACTTCTTCTTTCCATAGCACAATACCAAAGTGATTGTCTACTCCACACAGTCTCTGAGGAGCAGGGTTCTGGATCAGCATTTTCCATTCAGTTACGAGGCTCCAATAGACATCTCTGCAACACTGATGGCCTCCAGTTAGAGGGTAATATACTGGAGCAAGAGGGACTTGAGTGTACAGTCTTATCAGCATCCTGTGCCCTTTCCAATCATGATGCTTCTTTAACAATTCTTTGTCATGGCCGTTGACAGTGGCACCAGTCCAGGTAGCACTCTGGATTCTAAGGTAAAGGTCCTCAGTGTCCCTCCACATTCAGAATGCTTGGATGATTGCCCTGCTACTGCAAGCACAGCTGCCAGGTGAGACACCTCGAGACAGGCCCATGCAGGTCCAAGGCAGACACTCTGGAGCTTTACTTGATTCTATAGAACAATGGTCATTCTAGTTCTCTTCCCATTGCCTCCCAGACATGTCCACAGTTGTCGGGAGAGAAATCTTCTCTCAAATGGTCCTGCTTAACTGCTTTTTTCTGTAATTTACCATTGGCAAGTACATTCACTGTCTCTTCAAGCAATGGTAGCTTATTTCCCATTTCTGCTGTCAATTTTGTTAATGACTGAAAATGATCAGACATGTGAAAAAAAGGCCAGCGAGCATCAACACAAATTTTAACCTCTGACCATAGACCTCCAGTTTCTCAGCCTCCACGGCGTGAAACACCTTACATTATCTGCCATCCAAATATTCACATTCTACCCCAAGGGGGTAAGCAGTTACTGACCTCCCAGACTACAAGTCCTGGAGGGCCCCTTCAGTGTCCCGCAATCGGGGAAGCATTTGACTAGCAAAGACATGAGGGACTTTGCACCTCATGGTCTCATTAGACCGACTTGTCACAAGTTCAGGTGTCCAAAGCCCTACAAAGATCAGAGATTCAAAAAACTGGATGCTAAGTTACAGAACAGCTACAAAGGAACTCTGGCAAATAGTGTAGCAGTTTTTCATGATCTAAAACAGCACCTTCTATTGGATTCACTGGGCAGGCACTTTATAATTTAGTTGGTACTATGAATCCAATTGTAGCTTAGAGCTCGTGGCAATGGACAACCCATGATTAGTCTACATTAAGCCCAAGAAGACACGAGAAGGACCCTCTGTCCAACACTGCCTAGATGGTCAGGATCTAAACTTTTATTGGCACAAAATGCTAAGTTAGAACCAAAGGGGACTTTGGCAACAAAAGTCATTGAAATAATTCTTGATATTTGGCTATACCAAATATCAAGATCACTGTCTTACCTAAGCATCAGAGACATTTCCATAGGAGCTGATGGTAGCATATACAGAGATTCACAGCCATGCATTAAGTAGAGATCAGGAAATTGAGTAGAAGATGAGGAGGAAGGGTTGTAGGAACCAGAGGGTCAAGGACACCAGAAGAGGACAGCCCACAGCATTAACTAAGCAAGGTTCATAAGGGTTCAAGATAGAACCACAGATCCACTGTGTGTCTTCAGTAGGCCCTCTTCATACATGCTGTGGTTGCTTAACTTGTTATTCTTGGACTCCGCAGAGTGGGAGTAGGGATGACTCTGACTGTTTTGTCTGTTTATGGGACAGTTTTGTTTTTAATGGATTGCCTCATCCAGCCTTGATATGATAGTTTATGTTTACTCTTGCTGTATTTTTTTTGGCATGTTAAGTTGATATCCCGAGGAATCCTTCTCTTTTGAAAGGAAACAAAGGAGCAGTGGATGAGAGGAAGAAGGAAGATGAGGGAATGACTAAGAAAAGTGATTGGAAATGCTGCAGATGGCATGCATTACATGACAGAAAATTAAAAAAAAATCAATGTAGCCTTAGAGGTTACACACATGTACAAGGTTAAATGGGACCAATGTCTTTGACCAAAAGGAACATACATTTTCTGCCAAGCGTGAAATTTTATATACTCTTTTGAATAATATTACCTCATACCTTTCAGCATTATTTCATGCATGGTAAACAAAATTCCTTATACATTGGGACAAATCAGACCTAAGCTACTCTAAGTAAGAGAGACTTCCACTTTTAACCCAGATGGATAGAAAAATACCCTTATGATAGAAGGGACCTCATACCACACTGATTCTTGTTTCCAGTGCCCACAACTCATGTTATGTGTCTTTATGATGATAATCAGTCATAGCGGAAAATCTACGCTTCATAACAACCCCTACATAGCTGATGATAGATTTGAGATTACAGAAAGAATGCCTATGAGACTGGTAGATGTACTGTAATATTGCTGCCAGCCTGCAATGTAACTTCCAAACATATGTCTATTCTAGACTTTGAGAATGAATAGAAGCTGAGTGGTATTGGGGATGTTCCTGGTCACAAAGAATTACTTAATATGTCTCCACTTAACAAATTAATCTGAAATGTTTTCATTTTGTTCAAGAAGGTTTGCTCCTGGCTGTTTGGCCTTCTCTGTCTGACACAACCCCTCTAGTGCTTGGCACAAGAGACTTTCTACTTCTCCTCAAAAAGGTTTCATTTCTCCCCTTTCTAACACAACAGGATGAGTTCCTACATTCTTCCTGACTTGAAATGCCCTTGGAAGAGTCCACATTTCACCAAGGCTGTCCTCTCTGGTTAGAAGTCCATGAAATAGAAGCTGGTCCAGAAAATCAAGTATAGCCTTGAGTCCAATTACCCATAATGGCATGGTTTCATTTACACACAGATCTGAGTAGCTGAACCCAAAACGGAAGAGTTAGTCTTGTTTGGCATAGCTATCAAACCTGTGCACAAATAATGCAATTGCTGCCTGGATTCTCAAAGTTTCTACTAATAATATGAACATCCTAAGTTGTAAGGAACTGTAGACAGGGAGGACAATAAGGATATGGGTGAAAGTTATTATTAAATTTATTATCATTAAATAAAGATAAATCAGTACAGAAGACACTATTCTGTTTCTATGAAGCATTAATACCATAAAGAAAAGGAAAATGATGAGAACAATTGGTTATGTAAATCTTTCTGATGTGACAGCAACATGAATTGACAAGCAATTTCTTTAGTACTGCACATGATGTGAAAACAACAGCGAACTATTGTAGTTGAAGTCTACAAAGTGATTTGCCATTCAACTAAATAATTAAATGTCTTTAGTTTTCTGGACTCCATGATTGATTCTTCCTGGTTTAAGTTTAAAGTCCAAGTTGTTTCTCAAACAATTTATGTTCATAATTAGCCATTACATTCATATGACTATGGAATTGGTAATATGAATCTACTTAGCTTGTACTCTGTGTGAACATTTTCCTGCTTTTGGATATAGAGACCGAGGTACATAGATTCAAACTTTACTTTTTTACTAGGGTGATATCATGAAACTTTGGGAAAAGTAGAGTAGAAACAGGCAAGATGGCTAATGGTCATCAGCTATTGGATTAGGGTTCCTGGAATGCCTCATTAGCATGGGGAAGCATTTCAGGAATCTCAGTTGCTGAGTGAAAAGTGTCTATAAGAAAAAATAAAATCGATACCATAATTGAATTGAGAGTATTTGATGCTCATCTGATAGAGGGAAAAGTGGATGTTTTCCCCAAACAAGCCCAGTGAAGAAGAAATCCTGCTATTGTAAGGAGTCTCCAATATTGCATTGATAATAGAAGATATCCAATCACACTGGGCTTCAATGTAATTTAGTGTGTTTCTCAAATGTATATGTGTGTATACACACACACACATGTGCACACACACACATGATGTGCACACACACACGCACATATATATATATATATATATATATATATATATATATATATATATATATATATATATATATATACAATGATCTTTAATGATTTTTGAAAATAGAGAAATGGCCCCTTCCCTGAGTGCTGAATTATTTCCCAGCCATTGTGTGAGAACAAACGATGAGTGACTAGACCTGCTGAAAAGCATAATATTTTGAATAACATTTATATAATTCCTGCCCATCTTTAAAAATTTATATTACGAGACCTTGACGTTGTTTCAGGATAAACACAAGTTTACAAAGTGGAAGATTCTGTGTGGTTTTATTTGTCTATCCATTTTTCTCAGAATGCTCTTACTGTAGCATAGCTCCCAATTGCATGAGTAAAAATTGTAATAAGCTCAATAATTTTAATTAGAAAAGTTTCCTTTTGTGAGAGCATACATATATGTGCATGCACAACCCAATCAGAAATGCCAAAGCTCAGAGGTTGTATTATCCACAAGGACTCCACATTTCTTTCCTGTGGTAGCTTCCCTATGGTTGCTTTTCTGTTTAGCACAAGGAAATTGATTAACTTCCCTTAACCTTGGAATTGGTTATATGAATCTATACAGCTTAGACTCTGTGTACACTTTTTTCATTTTTTTTTGTCAGAAGTACTTGCTTATATGAACTTGGCCTATAGATATCTGGTAGCTAAGACATGCAAAGACATAAGTGTGTTTGCAGAGTACAAGAGGCTATGATGACATGATACATCAGCCTCAGGATATTCAAATGAAAGTTTTATTTCAAATTAATAGATAATGTTAGTAGGTCTACGTAATTTTAGGAAGTGTCTTGCATGAATTTCAGGCAGGTGTTTCTGAGACAGATCCCTCAGCTCAAGTCTTCTGATGGGGATGTTTCATGGCAGACACAGGCTTAACTCTGCTCTTTGGTCTAATTAAGCACATCTTATACAACAGCATAATTACACACACACACACACACACACACACACACACACACACACACACATATATATATAATCTGAACAAATATTTGTAATCAGACTTGGGCACCCCAATACATGGTCGTATATTATCACAAAAGCTGATCCCATGGCCTTGTCACCAAGGGACAATTAATAATCAATGCTCATCAACAATCAATACTAATCTGTAACCAATAGTGATCAATAAACAATGATGATCAATAATTGGTGATGATGATGATGGTGACAAGGATAGTAAACATTGCTTACTTCTTTCATCCTCCCTTTTAGTTTTGTTGAGAGAAACTCTTGCTACATAGCACTATAACCTGCTATGTAGAGCAGGCTTGTGTTAGACTCCTAGAAAGCCACCGGCCTCTGCTATCTCTGTATTGGATCTAAAGGTATGTGCTGCCACACACAAATGATTTTGCATAAATTTTATCAAAACTTCTGTGCAACTTCACATAGTGGTGTTAACACATTTAGGATTTATTTTAGGGGATAAGTTACATGTGACTCACAGGAGAGAACATATCCTGATTTATTTTGAGAAATTGTTAGTGCCATAATTTTCATGGTACTGGATTTTGTTTTTTTGTTTTGTTTTGTTTTGTTTTGTTTTTTGAGACCAGGTTTCTCTGTGTAGCCCTGGCTATCCTGGTACTCATTCTATAGACCAGGCTGGCCTTAACCTCAGAAATTCCCCTACCTCTACCTTCCAAATGCTGAGATTAAAGGCATGCACCACTAATTATTGATCATTATTGGATATTGATTACTATAGATTATTAGCCATTGATTTTATTGAATAGATTATCATAATTACTGATCATTATTCCATCACCATCATCCTCCTGCCTCTGCCTACCTAGTGCTGGGATTAAAGGCATGTGTCACCACTGCCTGGCTGTGGTACTGAATTTGATTAATCGCATAAACATTCAAAGAGAGTATCTGGAAGTAAGCATTCTTCCTTGCTTTTTCCTCATGGTAGGGGTAAAGGGAGAGTCCATGCACTAAGGGCACTACCTGGGATAGCTTGTCATCTCTCAAAAAATAATTACGGATATGCTCATAGGTGTGTCTCTAAGTTCATTTGAAATCAAGCTGAGTTGATAGTCAAGATGAACCATCCCACTAGCAAATCCTCCCCATTTGATGTCTTTCTACTAAATCACTTTAATTAGTATTGATTATAGGTAATTGATTACTATTAGTGATAAGTATTGATTATTGATCATTAATAGTTGTCCCTCAGAATCCATCTAGGATTCTCCTACTGGCTTTAGAATTTGGGCTATCTGCTTGTCATTTAAATTCCTACAAAATGTTACCTATCTCTTTCAGCCTGCCCCCCAAACCTCTTTTTTCCTTTATATAGCTGTCTTAGACTTTTCCAAACACCCCTCATTTTTATTTTCGGAGCCAAGGTTTCTCTGTTTAGCCCCGACTGTCCTGCAATTCAATTTGTAAACCTGGCTGGCCTCAAACTCATAAATTCGCCTGCCTCTACTTCCCATGTGCTTAGATTAAAGGCAGGTACCATCAATCACTGATCATTATTGGTTATTGATTAGTATTGATTATTGATTATAGATTAGTATGGATTATTGATTAGCGTTGACTATTGATCTTTATTCCATCACCATCATCCCCCTGCTTCTGGCTCCCAAATCCTGGAATTAAAGGTGTGTGCCACCACTATCGAGCCCAAACATTCCTTTTAACTTCAGGCCTGTGCCTGCAAGTAATTTTTCAGATATGTTCTTTAAGTAAAGAAATTAAGTGTCTGGAGAGATGGATCAGCTGTTAAAAGTGCTTGCTACTCTAGCAGAGACCAAAGTACTGTTCCCAAACTCAACCTGTAACTCCAGATCCAGGAGATCCAAATGTCCTCTTCTTTTCAGGCATATGGGGGTGAGAGGTATTTAAAAAATTAAAACAACTGTTCTGAAAACAAAATATTTTTCTGATACTATGTGTAATTAAACTTAAGTCTTCAAAGGAATGTAGATGAAAAATTGGGTAATGACACTTTTTTTCTCTGCTTTTTGCCATTTAGAGGTAATCTCAATGGAATGCTTTATTCAGTCCTTACATGTACTCTGAAACCACATTGAGGAATTTCACAACCTTTTTGACATACGCATGATGTCACACCTGTGATTTCAAAACTGTGATGTTACACCCATGATGTCACACCCATGATGTAATACCTCAGTGATGAATGACAGCGGTCATTGCAGTCAAAAAAGAATAATAAATAATAAAAATAAAATAATAGTAATTAATAATAATAATAATAATAATAATAATAATAATAATAATAATAATAATAATAAAGTGAACCCAGATACTTAGCTAATGAAGTACTGATCATGGATATTGTTGGAGGATGCTGAATCAGGATTCACATTTATTAGTTTAGGCATTTATTTATTTGTTATTTATGCATTATGGTCTGAAAGTATATAGTTGACATGAACTAATTTACATATATATAAATTATGTATATATACATAATTTATATACATATATATATAATTTTTTATTATTGGATAATATATAAAAAATTTGTAATAATATATTAATATTAAATATATCAACATATAATAATGTATAATATATATAATATCTTCTTATATATTTTTGGATATTTTATTCATATCACATTAATATATGAGAAATCATTGATCTGAGAATGTATAATGTCTATGAATAAATTTTATATATTCTTTTTTAGTATTGGATAATATTATGCATATATGTAATATAATATATTTAAAAATACATAATACATTAACATATAACATATTTATATATAACATATTAATATATAATAATAGTATTAAATATTATATAATGTGATATGATAAATGTAATATATCCTTTCTGATCTGATGGGCAAGGTCTGAAATCACCTTGGTCAGCAAGCTCAGGTCTCAAGCTCACTTTACTGAAAGCAGATTACATAGGGAAATTTGTGGGAGTTGGAAATACCTTTGGTTGTCTTTGTGAGAAGACTTACCTATCTGCCATGGTTTGGCAGCTGTCAAATGTGTTAAACTCTCTTGGGACAAGTGGTCCGACTTAATCTATTTGAGAATTGTTAAAGGAGCATCATAATTGGAAAGTGAAAGATGTGCTGAAAAGATTGTGCTCTCACATCCTGCTTGCACCAGGATAGCACCCTCTAATGGGAGGCCATCTGTGTTGTAGGAATGTTTGTTGGAGCCTTGTTAACTGAATGAGAAAGGCTTATTTAGAACCTTGCAACTCAGAAACTTTGGGGGCTGAACAATCACTTGGACATTGTGCTATAGAAGAACAAGTGATAAAATTTGAATACAGTGTATGGAATACATGGAATGATATTACAGGTATTATTCTGTATTTTAAACATGACTTATCCTAGATAAATTTATGACAACTGTGAGTCATCCTGGATGCTGAAAGGCATCTTTAAATGACTAAAAATACCCACTACAATATAATTATTGTACAATTAATATTTTAAGTATTGTTTGGAGAATAAGAAAAAAACAATAGTCTCCATATGGTACAGTTGCCAGTTGTTTTCCAAATACTCTCATCTGTGTGTGACTAAGTGCATCGATTGAGAACACAGATGCTGTTGTACTTGTGAATATAGCACATATGGACTTAAACAATTTCTTTTCCTCTCACAGTTTACATGTTGAGTCTCTATATCATTTATATATTTGGGTTGCTTTTGAAAGATCATATAATTCTCCTGAAGGCACAATAGGCTAATGGCTCATATCAGTGGCTCCGCATGGGCCATTCACTTTCATTCCAATGGCACAGCTGGAACATAGTTGCACAGAATGATTTTTGAAACCCTTAGTCAAGTTGATTCTTTCAAATGTCAGGCTGTAGAGCTGTTAATACACTGAGAAAGTGTAAAATTGAGGATATATATGAAGATACCATTTTACTAACCGAAACTTGATTTGCTTGTTACACATCCTGCCAGTGCTTTGTGCAGTTTTTTGATCTTGCTGGTTGAACTACATTTGTTTGCTTGTTTGTTTGTTTGTGTACTTTATTTTATTTTGGGAATGATTTCTGTTTCCGTTTGGCTACACAGCCAATAAGCCTGGCATCATTCAGACACACAGGGGCCCTTTACTTTCATCTAATTATTTCCCTGTGCCATTACCTTAGTGCTTTGCTGCATTGATCCTTCTTGGAATTTCAAAATTCTTAATTACCCACTTTCTTTTTTTGACCCAAATATATCCCAATAATTCTAATTTTAGAGGCATCTGCTCCCAGGAAATCCTTTCTTTTCCTACAATGTTTGGTAAATTCTGTTCTTGACTAATTCTGTATTTACAGTGGTTATCCCCATACTAGTTAAAGTCATAACTTCTATCTCGCATAAATAAACTTCCTGTTGCTATTTAAAGGCTCCCAGAGATTGTGTATTCTTGTTTTCAGAAATCTCTGACAAGAAAAATGCCAGGAAGGCACCTGGGTGGTCATTTAGACAGGTCCAGTATTGGAAAGAAAAGAAATCCAGGGGCTTACTGAATATCCAAACCAGACTTTGTTTAACTGACTTCCAGTCTCAGGCTTCTCCCATCCTAAATTAATAAGGTTACTAATGTGGTTGTTGACAAGGCATGGTCTTCTCTGTCTTTCCAGTGCATCCAATTGTTTATTTATGCAAAGGAATGAACTTGGTAATCAACAAGACAACAGTAAAAAACTCTTTTAAAAACATGCAATATAATCAAAAAAGCATATGTATGTGAATATGTATGTGAATAAAAGCATATGCATGAATGTGCTGTAGTGAATCTGATTTCATTGTAGTCTGACAAAGAAAATGAATAACTTTGAAAAGCTTGAGAAAATAATATTAATCACTGAAGTAAATGCTACAATATATACTATTTAGTTGTTTTAATTTTTAAATTTACTATGCAAAAAATTATTTAATCTGAACAACTTTATAATATTGGTATTAATGATATAGGAATAGGGGCACTGACTCATGATTAGCTTCTTCAAGCTGATTATGGGCGTTGAGATATTAGAAGAGGAGTGGGGGGGAGAGCAAGTGGACAATCCTCTGATGCTGTGTCTTCGCTGTCTCCAGATGGAATTCCCGGACCTCAGAGGTTTGAGCCCAGCTTGCTTGTTGAGTAGATACACCAAGCCTGATCATTCTGCAATATACAATTCTCAAAACAACTTTTAGTATCAATATATATTTTTTTAAAGAGGACTGACATTTTATTAAGAATGTTGGTTCTAACCGCTTTTCTATTTTTTCCCCTCTTTTATTGGATATAATATTTACATTTACATTTCAAAGTTTATCCCTTACCATATTTCCCCCACCACCCAGGAACCCCTTATCCCATCCCCCCTCCTCCTGCCTCTATGAAGGTATTTACCCACCTACTCCCAGCCCCCCTTCCCACCCTCAGATTCCCCCCCCCCCGTGCTCAGCCTTCAGGGTACCAATGATCTTGTCTCCCACCTATGCCCTACAAGGCCATCCTCCCCTACATATACAGCTGGAGTCATGTGTCTTTCCATATGTGTTCCTAAGCTGGTGGTTTAGACCCTGGGGAGCTCTGGCTGGTTGGTATTGTTGCTCTCCTCACGGGGCCACCAGCCCTTAAGGTTCCTTCTATTTACTCTCTAACTCCTCCATTGGGAACCTTTGATCAGATTAATGGATAGCTGTGGGTATCTGTCTCTGTGTATGTCCGACTCTGGGGGACCTCTAAGGAGATAGTCTTATATGGCTGCTGTCAGCTTTCCCATCCTGACATCCCTATCAGCGTCTATTTTTGGTGACTGCCCATGGAATGAATACCCAGATGGAATGGTCTCCCTACAACCCTCCCTTCAGATTCTGTCTCACACTTTGTCTCCATATTTGCTCCCTTGGGTATTTAGTTACTCCTTCTAAGAAAGACCAGGCATCCTTACTTGTTCTTTCTTCTTCATGAGCTTCATGTCCTCTGGTAGTTGAATCTTTGTTGTTTCAGATTTTTGGGCTAATCTCCACTTATCAGTGAGTAAATACCATGTCTGTTCTTTTGTGATGGAGTTACCTCACTCAGGATGATATTTTCTAGTTCCATCCATTTACCTAAGAATTTCCCAAATTCATTATTTTTAATGGCTGAGTAATATTCCATTGTGTATATGTACCACATTTTTTGTATCCATTCCTCTGTTGAAGGGCATCTGGGTTCTTTCCAGCTTCTGGCTATTATAAATAGGGCTGCTATGAACATAGTGGAGCATATGTCTTTGTTATTTGTTGGGGCATTTTCTGGGTATATGCCCAGAAGTGGTATAGATGGGTCCTCAGGTAGTGTTATATCCAATTATCTGAGGAACCGCCAAACTGACTTCCAAAGTGGTTGTACCAGCTTGCAACCCCACCAACAATGCAGGAGTGTTTCTCTTTCTTCACATCCTCGACAGCATCTACTATCACCTGAGATTTTTATCTTAGCCATTCTGACTGGTGTGAGGTGGTATCTCAGTGTTGTTTTGATTTGCATTTCCCTGATGACTAAGGATGTTGAACATTTCTTAAGGTGTTTCTCAGCCATTCGAGTTTCCTCAGTTGAGACTTCTTTGTTTAGCTCTGTACCCCATTTTTTAATGGGGTTATTTTGTTATTTGGTGTCTAATTTCTTGAGTTCTTTGTAAATATCCGATATTTACAAATAGCCCCCTATCGGATGTAGGATTGGTAATGATCTTTTCCCAATCTGTTGGTTGCTGTTTTGTCATGTTGACAGTGTCCTTTGCCTTACAGAAGCTTTGCAATTTGATGAGGTCCCACTTGTTGATTCTTGATCTTAGAGCATAAGCCATTGGTGTTCTGTTCAGGAACTTTTCCCCTGTGCCTAGGTATTCGAGGGTCTTCCCCAACTTCTCTTCTAATAGTTTCAGTGTATCTGGCTTTATGTGAAGGTCCTTTATCCACTTGGAGTTGAGCTTCCTGCAGGGGGATAAGAATGGATTAATTTGCATTCTTCTACATGTTGACCTCCAGTTGAGCCAGCACCACTTGTTGAAAATGCTGTCCTTTTTCCACTGGATGGATTTAGCTCCCTTTTCAAAGATCAAGTGACCATAGGTGTGCAGGTTCATTTCTGGGTCTTCAATTCTATTCCATTGATCATCCTGTCTGTCTCAGTACCAATACCATGCAGTTTTTATCACTACTGCTCTGTAGTACAGTTTGAGGTCCAGAATGGTGATTCCCCCAGGAGTTCTTTATTGTTGAGAATAGTTCTTGCTATCCTAGGTTTTTTGTTATTCCAAATGAATTTGTAAATTGCTCTTTCTATCTCTATGAAGAATTGATTTGGAATTTTGATGGGTATTGCATTGAATCTGTAGATTGCTTTTGGCAGGATAGCCATTTTTACTAAGTTAATCCTGCCAATCCAGGAGCATGGGAGATCTTTCCATCTTCTGAGATCTTCTTCAATTTCTTTCTTCAGAGACTTGAAGTTCTTGTCATACAGATATTTCAATTGCTTTGTTAGATTCACTCCAAGATAATTTATTTTATTTGTGGCTATTGTGAAGGGTGTCATTTCCCTAATTTCTTTCTCTGCCTGTTTATCCTTTGAATAGAGGAAGGCTACTGATTTGTTTGAGTTGATTTTATATCCAGCCACATTGCTAAAGTTGTTTATCAGGTTTAGGAGTTCTCTGGTGGAAGTTTTAGGTTCACTTAAGTATACTATCATATCATCTGCAAATAGTGAAATTTTGACTTCTTCCTTTCCTATCTGTATCCCTTTGACTTCCTTTTGTTGTCTAATTGCTCTGGCTAAGACTTCCAGTACTATATTGAATAGGTAAGGTGAGAGTGGGCAGCCTTTCCTAGTCCCTGATCTTAGTGGGATTGCTTCAAGTTTCTCTCCATTTAGTTTGATGTTGGCTACTGGCTTGCTGTATATTGCTTTTACTATGTTTAGATATGGGCCTTGTATTCCTGATCTTTCCAAGACTTTTAACATGAAGGGATGTTGAATTTTGTCAAATGCTTTCTCAGCATCGAGTGAGATGACCATGTGGTGTTTTTCTTTGAGTTTATTTATGTAGTGGATTACACTGATGGATTTCTGAATATTGAACCATCCCTGCATTCCTGGCATAAAGCCTACTTGATCTTGATGGATAATTGCTTTGATGTGTTGTTGGATTCGGTTTGCGAGAACTTTATTGAGTATTTTTACATCAATATTCATAAGAGAGATTGGTATGTAGTTCTCTTTCTTTGTTGGGTCTTTCTGTGGTTTAGGTATGAGTGTAATAGTAGCTTCATAGAATGAATTGGGTAGTGTTCCTTCTGTTTCTATTCGATGGAATAACTTGAAGAGGATTGGTATTAGGTCTTCCTTGAAGGTCTGAAAAAATTCTGCACTGAAACCATCTGGCCCCGGACATTTTTTGGTGGGAAGATTTTTAATGACTGTGTCTATTTCTTTAGGTTTTATGGAACTGTTTAGGTGGTTTATCTGCTCCTCGTTTAACTTTGGTACCTGGTATCTATCTAGAAAATTGTCCTTTTCCTCCAGATTTTCCAATTTTGTTGAGTATAGGCCTTTGTAGTAAGATCTGATAATTTTTTTTAATTTCCTCTGTTTCTGTTGTTATGTCTCCCTTTTCAGTTCTGATTTTATTACTTTGAATGCTGTCTCTGCACTGTTTGGTTAGTCTGGCTAAGGGTTTGTCTATCTTGTTGATTTTCTCAAAGAACCAGCTCCTGGTTTTGTTGATATTTTGTATAGTTCTTTTTGTTTCGACTTGGTTGATTTCAGCTCTGGGTTTGATTATTTCCTGCCGTCTACTCCTCTTGGGTATACTATCTTCTTTTTGTTCTAATGCGTTCAGATTTGCTGTCAAGTTGTTAATGTATGCTCTTTCCACTTTCTTTTTGTGAGCACTTAGAGCTATGATTTTTCCTCTTAGTACTGCTTTCAATGAGTCCCACATGTTTTGATATGATGTGTCCTCATTTTCATTTAAATCTAAAAAGTCTTTAATTTCTTTCTTAATTTCTTCCTTGACCAAGTCATCATTGAGTAGAGCATTGTTCAGTTGCCAAGTGTATGTGGGCTTTCTGTTGTTTTTGTCTATGTCAAAGACAAGTCTTAACCCATGGTGTTCTGATAAGGTACTAGGGATTATTTCAATCTTTCTGTACCTGTTGAGGCCTGTTTTGTGACCAATTATATGGTCTATTTTGGAGAAGGTACCATGAGGTGCTGAGAAGAAGGTATATTCTTTTTTTTTTAGGATGAAATGTTCTATAGATGTCAGTTAGGTCCAGTTGGTTCATAACTTCTGTTAGTTTCATTGTGTCTCGACTTACTTTCTGTTTCCATGATCTGTCCATAGCTGAGAGTGGGGTGTTGAAATCTCCCACTATTATTGTGTAGGGTGCAATGTATGCTTTAAGCTTTAGTAAAAAGTCTTTTATATATGTAGGTGCCCTTACATTTGGGGCATAGATGTTGAGAATTGCGAGTTCCTCTTGGTACATTTTTCCATTGATGAATATGAAGTGTCCTTCTTTATCTTTTTTGATTACTTCTGGTTGAAAACTGATTTTATTTGATATTAGAATTGCTACCCCAGCTTGTTTCTTGGGACCATTTGCTTGGAAGTTTGTTTTCCAACCTTTTACTCTGAGGTAGTGTCTGTCATTTCCACAGAGGTGCGTTTCCTGAATGCAGCAAAATGTTGGGTCCTGTTTACGTATCCAGTCTGATAGTCTATGTCTTTTTACTGGAGAATTGAGTCCATTGATATTAAGAGATATTAAGGAAAAATGAGTGTTGTTTCCTGTTATTTTTGTTAGTGGCAGTGGAGATATGTTTGTGTAGCTACCTTCTTTTACGGTTTTTAGAAGATTACTTTCCTGTTTTTTCTAGGTTGTAGTTTCCCTCTTTGTGATGGAGTTTTCCACCAATTATCCTTTGAAGTGCTGGGTTTGTGTTGAGATACTGTGTAAATTTGGATTTGTCATGGAATATTTTGGTTTCTCCATCAATAATGATTGACAGTTTTTCTGGGTATAGTAGTCTGGGCTGACATTTATGTTCTTTTAGGGTCTGTATGATATCAGTCCAGGATCTTCTGGCTTTTATGGTCTCTGGTGAGAAGTCTGGTGTAATTCTTATAGGTCTGCTTTATATGTTACTTTGCCTTTTTCCCTTACTGCTTTTAGTATTTTTTCTTTGTTTTGTACATTTGATGTTTTGACTATTATGTGGCGGAAAGTATTTCTTTTCTGGTCTAAACTATTTGGAGTTCTGTAGGCTTCTTGTATATTTATGGACATCTCTTTCTTTAGGTTAGGGAAGTTTTCCTTTATCATTTTGTTGAGGATATTTACTGGTCCTTTAAGTTGGGAGTCTTCCCCCTCATCTACTCCTATTATCCTTAGGTTTGGCCTTCTCATTGTGTCTTGGATTTCTTGTATATTTTGGGTTAGTAGCTTTTTTGTATTTTGCATTTTCTTTGACAGTTGTGTCAATGTTTTCCATGGAATCTTCTGCACATGAGATTCTCTGTTCCATCTCCTGTATTCTGTTGGTAATACTTGTGTCTATGACTCCTGATCGTTTTTTTAAGTTTTCTATCTCCAGGTTATTCTCTATTTGTGATTTCTTTGTTGTTTCTACTTCCATTTTTAGATCCTGCATGGTTTTGTTTAATTCCTTCTCCCGTTTGGTTGCCTTTTCTTGCAATTACTTAAGGGATTTTTGTGTTTCCTCTTTAAGGGTTTCTATCTGTTCTTTGAGAGTGTTATTTATGTCTTTCTTAAAGTCCTCTATCATCATGATGAGAAGTGATTTTAATTCTGAATCCTGCTTTTCTGCTGTGATGGGGTGTTCAGGGCTTGCTATGATGGGGGAACTGGGTTCTGATGATGCCATGTAACTTTGGTTTCTGTTGCTTACGTTCTTGTGCCTGCCTTTTGCCATCTGTTTAAATCTAGTGCTACCTGTGCTTTTGTCTCTGATTGTAGCCTGTCTTTCCAGTTGTCTCCCTTGTGTTTGTTCTTCTAGGGGTCCAGATGTCTCTATGATTTTTTTCCAGCTGCACTGATTATGGTGGTATCTCTAGGATGCCTCAGGATATGGTGCCTCCAATGTAGCAGTCCAGCTATTTGTCTGCTGTTCTGGGTGCAGTGTCTCCTCTTGGATATCTCAGGATATGTTCTTTGACACTCTGAGTTCAGTTGTTCCTCCGTGGCTCTGGGTTGAGTGGACCTTCCAGTATGTCTCAGGCACAATCCGGGGTCCACACAACTGCAGACCTGGCAGAGGTCTGGTCTAGGCCTCAGACCCGGGAGATGGGCAGAAGGGGGTTGCTAGCTGGCAGGGGCGGGGGGGGGTATCTGCTGGATTCTGAGCCCTCAGGGCACCCAGCTATGAGTTCAGGGTAGTATGTGGGTTTTCCTACCTAAAGCTGGTTGTGGGATCTGTGGAGCCCCCAGAATGTGTCTGGCAGCAGTAACAGGGTGCACTCACCAACAGGCCTCACATTAGAAGGGGGGCGCGCGCCGGCAGGGGAGTGCTAGCTCTGGCTATGGGTTCTATGGATCCCCCAGAATGTGTCTGGGGGAATCCGGGGTGCACTCACAAGCCAGCCTGGCAGAGGTCAGACCCAGGCCTCAGACAGGAAGAGGGGCGCGCAGCGGCAGGGGAGTGCTAGCGCTGGCTATGGGTTCTATGGATCCCCAGAATGTTTCTGGGGGAATCCGGATTGTACTCACAAGCTGGCCTAGCAGAGGTCCGGCCCAGGCCTCAGACAAGAAGAGGGGTGCACGGTGGCAGGGGAGTGCTAGCGCTGCCTATGGGTTCTATGGGTCCCCCAGAATATGTCTGGCTGAATCCAGGGTACCCCACAATCCGGCCTGGCAGAGGTCCAACCCAGGCCTCAGACCAAAAGAGGGGAGTGCCCAAACATGACCTTTCAAAGAATCACCTTGACTAAGAGTTTCAAAAATTATTCTGTGCAAATATGCTCCAGCTGTGTCATTGGAATGAAAGCAAATGGCCCAAGTAGAGCCACCAAGATGAGCCAGTAGCCTATTGTGCCTTCAGGAGAATTATGTGCTCTTCCAAACACAATCCAAATACATAAATGTTATAAGAACTCAACAAGTACACAGTGACAGGCAAAGCAATTACTTAAGGTGCTACATTCAAGAGTCCGACTGCATCTGTGTTCTGAATCTATACACTTGGTCAAGCACAGATAAAAGTATCAACTTGCATCTATACTCTAAGTAAACTAATATTTTGTCTTTATTTTCCAAACAATACCTATAATCCTATATAATTTGCACAATAATAATATTGCAATATATATTATTTAGTCATTTAGTAATGTCTTTCAGCATCCAGAAAGACTAAGAGTTGTGATAATTTTTTCTAGGATATGTCATCTTTACAATACAGAATAATATCTGTAATATCATTCCATACATTTTACGTTCTATTCAAATTCTATCACTTCTTCTTTCCATAGCACAATACCAAAGTGATTGTCTACTCCACACAGTCTCTGAGGAGCAGGGTTCTGGATCAGCATTTTCCATTCAGTTACGAGGCTCCAATAGACATCTCTGCAACACTGATGGCCTCCAGTTAGAGGGTAATATACTGGAGCAAGAGGGACTTGAGTGTACAGTCTTATCAGCATCCTGTGCCCTTTCCAATCATGATGCTTCTTTAACAATTCTTTGTCATGGCCGTTGACAGTGGCACCAGTCCAGGTAGCACTCTGGATTCTAAGGTAAAGGTCCTCAGTGTCCCTCCACATTCAGAATGCTTGGATGATTGCCCTGCTACTGCAAGCACAGCTGCCAGGTGAGACACCTCGAGACAGGCCCATGCAGGTCCAAGGCAGACACTCTGGAGCTTTACTTGATTCTATAGAACAATGGTCATTCTAGTTCTCTTCCCATTGCCTCCCAGACATGTCCACAGTTGTCGGGAGAGAAATCTTCTCTCAAATGGTCCTGCTTAACTGCTTTTTTCTGTAATTTACCATTGGCAAGTACATTCACTGTCTCTTCAAGCAATGGTAGCTTATTTCCCATTTCTGCTGTCAATTTTGTTAATGACTGAAAATGATCAGACATGTGAAAAAAAGGCCAGCGAGCATCAACACAAATTTTAACCTCTGACCATAGACCTCCAGTTTCTCAGCCTCCACGGCGTGAAACACCTTACATTATCTGCCATCCAAATATTCACATTCTACCCCAAGGGGGTAAGCAGTTACTGACCTCCCAGACTACAAGTCCTGGAGGGCCCCTTCAGTGTCCCGCAATCGGGGAAGCATTTGACTAGCAAAGACATGAGGGACTTTGCACCTCATGGTCTCATTAGACCGACTTGTCACAAGTTCAGGTGTCCAAAGCCCTACAAAGATCAGAGATTCAAAAAACTGGATGCTAAGTTACAGAACAGCTACAAAGGAACTCTGGCAAATAGTGTAGCAGTTTTTCATGATCTAAAACAGCAACTTCTATTGGATTCACTGGGCAGGCACTTTATAATTTAGTTGGTACTATGAATCCAATTGTAGCTTAGAGCTCGTGGCAATGGACAACCCATGATTAGTCTACATTAAGCCCAAGAAGACACGAGAAGGACCCTCTGTCCAACACTGCCTAGATGGTCAGGATCTAAACTTTTATTGGCACAAAATGCTAAGTTAGAACCAAAGGGGACTTTGGCAACAAAAGTCATTGAAATAATTCTTGATATTTGGCTATACCAAATATCAAGATCACTGTCTTACCTAAGCATCAGAGACATTTCCATAGGAGCTGATGGTAGCATATACAGAGATTCACAGCCATGCATTAAGTAGAGATCAGGAAATTGAGTAGAAGATGAGGAGGAAGGGTTGTAGGAACCAGAGGGTCAAGGACACCAGAAGAGGACAGCCCACAGCATTAACTAAGCAAGGTTCATAAGGGTTCAAGATAGAACCACAGATCCACTGTGTGTCTTCAGTAGGCCCTCTTCATACATGCTGTGGTTGCTTAACTTGTTATTCTTGGACTCCGCAGAGTGGGAGTAGGGATGACTCTGACTGTTTTGTCTGTTTATGGGACAGTTTTGTTTTTAATGGATTGCCTCATCCAGCCTTGATATGATAGTTTATGTTTACTCTTGCTGTATTTTTTTTGGCATGTTAAGTTGATATCCCGAGGAATCCTTCTCTTTTGAAAGGAAACAAAGGAGCAGTGGATGAGAGGAAGAAGGAAGATGAGGGAATGACTAAGAAAAGTGATTGGAAATGCTGCAGATGGCATGCATTACATGACAGAAAATTAAAAAAAAATCAATGTAGCCTTAGAGGTTACACACATGTACAAGGTTAAATGGGACCAATGTCTTTGACCAAAAGGAACATACATTTTCTGCCAAGCGTGAAATTTTATATACTCTTTTGAATAATATTACCTCATACCTTTCAGCATTATTTCATGCATGGTAAACAAAATTCCTTATACATTGGGACAAATCAGACCTAAGCTACTCTAAGTAAGAGAGACTTCCACTTTTAACCCAGATGGATAGAAAAATACCCTTATGATAGAAGGGACCTCATACCACACTGATTCTTGTTTCCAGTGCCCACAACTCATGTTATGTGTCTTTATGATGATAATCAGTCATAGCGGAAAATCTACGCTTCATAACAACCCCTACATAGCTGATGATAGATTTGAGATTACAGAAAGAATGCCTATGAGACTGGTAGATGTACTGTAATATTGCTGCCAGCCTGCAATGTAACTTCCAAACATATGTCTATTCTAGACTTTGAGAATGAATAGAAGCTGAGTGGTATTGGGGATGTTCCTGGTCACAAAGAATTACTTAATATGTCTCCACTTAACAAATTAATCTGAAATGTTTTCATTTTGTTCAAGAAGGTTTGCTCCTGGCTGTTTGGCCTTCTCTGTCTGACACAACCCCTCTAGTGCTTGGCACAAGAGACTTTCTACTTCTCCTCAAAAAGGTTTCATTTCTCCCCTTTCTAACACAACAGGATGAGTTCCTACATTCTTCCTGACTTGAAATGCCCTTGGAAGAGTCCACATTTCACCAAGGCTGTCCTCTCTGGTTAGAAGTCCATGAAATAGAAGCTGGTCCAGAAAATCAAGTATAGCCTTGAGTCCAATTACCCATAATGGCATGGTTTCATTTACACACAGATCTGAGTAGCTGAACCCAAAACGGAAGAGTTAGTCTTGTTTGGCATAGCTATCAAACCTGTGCACAAATAATGCAATTGCTGCCTGGATTCTCAAAGTTTCTACTAATAATATGAACATCCTAAGTTGTAAGGAACTGTAGACAGGGAGGACAATAAGGATATGGGTGAAAGTTATTATTAAATTTATTATCATTAAATAAAGATAAATCAGTACAGAAGACACTATTCTGTTTCTATGAAGCATTAATACCATAAAGAAAAGGAAAATGATGAGAACAATTGGTTATGTAAATCTTTCTGATGTGACAGCAACATGAATTGACAAGCAATTTCTTTAGTACTGCACATGATGTGAAAACAACAGCGAACTATTGTAGTTGAAGTCTACAAAGTGATTTGCCATTCAACTAAATAATTAAATGTCTTTAGTTTTCTGGACTCCATGATTGATTCTTCCTGGTTTAAGTTTAAAGTCCAAGTTGTTTCTCAAACAATTTATGTTCATAATTAGCCATTACATTCATATGACTATGGAATTGGTAATATGAATCTACTTAGCTTGTACTCTGTGTGAACATTTTCCTGCTTTTGGATATAGAGACCGAGGTACATAGATTCAAACTTTACTTTTTTACTAGGGTGATATCATGAAACTTTGGGAAAAGTAGAGTAGAAACAGGCAAGATGGCTAATGGTCATCAGCTATTGGATTAGGGTTCCTGGAATGCCTCATTAGCATGGGGAAGCATTTCAGGAATCTCAGTTGCTGAGTGAAAAGTGTCTATAAGAAAAAATAAAATCGATACCATAATTGAATTGAGAGTATTTGATGCTCATCTGTTAGAGGGAAAAGTGGATGTTTTCCCCAAACAAGCCCAGTGAAGAAGAAATCCTGCTATTGTAAGGAGTCTCCAATATTGCATTGATAATAGAAGATATCCAATCACACTGGGCTTCAATGTAATTTAGTGTGTTTCTCAAATGTATATGTGTGTATACACACACACACATGTGCACACACACACATGATGTGCACACACACACGCACATATATATATATATATATATATATATACAATGATCTTTAATGATTTTTGAAAATAGAGAAATGGCCCCTTCCCTGAGTGCTGAATTATTTCCCAGCCATTGTGTGAGAACAAACGATGAGTGACTAGACCTGCTGAAAAGCATAATATTTTGAATAACATTTATATAATTCCTGCCCATCTTTAAAAATTTATATTACGAGACCTTGACGTTGTTTCAGGATAAACACAAGTTTACAAAGTGGAAGATTCTGTGTGGTTTTATTTGTCTATCCATTTTTCTCAGAATGCTCTTACTGTAGCATAGCTCCCAATTGCATGAGTAAAAATTGTAATAAGCTCAATAATTTTAATTAGAAAAGTTTCCTTTTGTGAGAGCATACATATATGTGCATGCACAACCCAATCAGAAATGCCAAAGCTCAGAGGTTGTATTATCCACAAGGACTCCACATTTCTTTACTGTGGTAGCTTCCCTATGGTTGCTTTTCTGTTTAGCACAAGGAAATTGATTAACTTCCCTTAACCTTGGAATTGGTTATATGAATCTATACAGCTTAGACTCTGTGTACACTTTTTTCATTTTTTTTTGTCAGAAGTACTTGCTTATATGAACTTGGCCTATAGATATCTGGTAGCTAAGACATGCAAAGACATAAGTGTGTTTGCAGAGTACAAGAGGCTATGATGACATGATACATCAGCCTCAGGATATTCAAATGAAAGTTTTATTTCAAATTAATAGATAATGTTAGTAGGTCTACGTAATTTTAGGAAGTGTCTTGCATGAATTTCAGGCAGGTGTTTCTGAGACAGATCCCTCAGCTCAAGTCTTCTGATGGGGATGTTTCATGGCAGACACAGGCTTAACTCTGCTCTTTGGTCTAATTAAGCACATCTTATACAACAGCATAATTACACACACACACACACACACACACACACACACACACACACACATATATATATATAATCTGAACAAATATTTGTAATCAGACTTGGGCACCCCAATACATGGTCGTATATTATCACAAAAGCTGATCCCATGGCCTTGTCACCAAGGGACAATTAATAATCAATGCTCATCAACAATCAATACTAATCTGTAACCAATAGTGATCAATAAACAATGATGATCAATAATTGGTGATGATGATGATGGTGACAAGGATAGTAAACATTGCTTACTTCTTTCATCCTCCCTTTTAGTTTTGTTGAGAGAAACTCTTGCTACATAGCACTATAACCTGCTATGTAGAGCAGGCTTGTGTTAGACTCCTAGAAAGCCACCGGCCTCTGCTATCTCTGTATTGGATCTAAAGGTATGTGCTGCCACACACAAATGATTTTGCATAAATTTTATCAAAACTTCTGTGCAACTTCACATAGTGGTGTTAACACATTTAGGATTTATTTTAGGGGATAAGTTACATGTGACTCACAGGAGAGAACATATCCTGATTTATTTTGAGAAATTGTTAGTGCCATAATTTTCATGGTACTGGATTTTGTTTTTTTGTTTTGTTTTGTTTTGTTTTGTTTTTTGAGACCAGGTTTCTCTGTGTAGCCCTGGCTATCCTGGTACTCATTCTATAGACCAGGCTGGCCTTAACCTCAGAAATTCCCCTACCTCTACCTTCCAAATGCTGAGATTAAAGGCATGCACCACTAATTATTGATCATTATTGGATATTGATTACTATAGATTATTAGCCATTGATTTTATTGAATAGATTATCATAATTACTGATCATTATTCCATCACCATCATCCTCCTGCCTCTGCCTACCTAGTGCTGGGATTAAAGGCATGTGTCACCACTGCCTGGCTGTGGTACTGAATTTGATTAATCGCATAAACATTCAAAGAGAGTATCTGGAAGTAAGCATTCTTCCTTGCTTTTTCCTCATGGTAGGGGTAAAGGGAGAGTCCATGCACTAAGGGCACTACCTGGGATAGCTTGTCATCTCTCAAAAAATAATTACGGATATGCTCATAGGTGTGTCTCTAAGTTCATTTGAAATCAAGCTGAGTTGATAGTCAAGATGAACCATCCCACTAGCAAATCCTCCCCATTTGATGTCTTTCTACTAAATCACTTTAATTAGTATTGATTATAGGTAATTGATTACTATTAGTGATAAGTATTGATTATTGATCATTAATAGTTGTCCCTCAGAATCCATCTAGGATTCTCCTACTGGCTTTAGAATTTGGGCTATCTGCTTGTCATTTAAATTCCTACAAAATGTTACCTATCTCTTTCAGCCTGCCCCCCAAACCTCTTTTTTCCTTTATATAGCTGTCTTAGACTTTTCCAAACACCCCTCATTTTTATTTTCGGAGCCAAGGTTTCTCTGTTTAGCCCCGACTGTCCTGCAATTCAATTTGTAAACCTGGCTGGCCTCAAACTCATAAATTCGCCTGCCTCTACTTCCCATGTGCTTAGATTAAAGGCAGGTACCATCAATTACTGATCATTATTGGTTATTGATTAGTATTGATTATTGATTATAGATTAGTATGGATTATTGATTAGCGTTGACTATTGATCTTTATTCCATCACCATCATCCCCCTGCTTCTGGCTCCCAAATCCTGGAATTAAAGGTGTGTGCCACCACTATCGAGCCCAAACATTCCTTTTAACTTCAGGCCTGTGCCTGCAAGTAATTTTTCAGATATGTTCTTTAAGTAAAGAAATTAAGTGTCTGGAGAGATGGATCAGCTGTTAAAAGTGCTTGCTACTCTAGCAGAGACCAAAGTACTGTTCCCAAACTCAACCTGTAACTCCAGATCCAGGAGACACAAATGTCCTCTTCTTTTCAGGCATATGGGGGTGAGAGGTATTTAAAAAATTAAAACAACTGTTCTGAAAACAAAATATTTTTCTGATACTATGTGTAATTAAACTTAAGTCTTCAAAGGAATGTAGATGAAAAATTGGGTAATGACACTTTTTTTCTCTGCTTTTTGCCATTTAGAGGTAATCTCAATGGAATGCTTTATTCAGTCCTTACATGTACTCTGAAACCACATTGAGGAATTTCACAACCTTTTTGACATACGCATGATGTCACACCTGTGATTTCAAAACTGTGATGTTACACCCATGATGTCACACCCATGATGTAATACCTCAGTGATGAATGACAGCGGTCATTGCAGTCAAAAAAGAATAATAAATAATAAAAATAAAATAATAGTAATTAATAATAATAATAATAATAATAATAATAATAATAATAATAATAAAGTGAACCCAGATACTTAGCTAATGAAGTACTGATCATGGATATTGTTGGAGGATGCTGAATCAGGATTCACATTTATTAGTTTAGGCATTTATTTATTTGTTATTTATGCATTATGGTCTGAAAGTATATAGTTGACATGAACTAATTTACATATATATAAATTATGTATATATACATAATTTATATACATATATATATAATTTTTTATTATTGGATAATATATAAAAAATTTGTAATAATATATTAATATTAAATATATCAACATATAATAATGTATAATATATATAATATCTTCTTATATATTTTTGGATATTTTATTCATATCACATTAATATATGAGAAATCATTGATCTGAGAATGTATAATGTCTATGAATAAATTTTATATATTCTTTTTTAGTATTGGATAATATTATGCATATATGTAATATAATATATTTAAAAATACATAATACATTAACATATAACATATTTATATATAACATATTAATATATAATAATAGTATTAAATATTATATAATGTGATATGATAAATGTAATATATCCTTATATATTAATTGGTGGATATTTTATTTACATTACACTTCCATTTCAATAACAATCTATCTTCAAAAAATGAATAATAGCTATGAAGAAATTATGTATATTTTTTTATTATTGGATATTTTATTTATATTTCACGTATTGTGGATATATAATAATTAAAATATAAAGGTGTAAATTTTTCACTATAGTAAGAGAAGCAGAGCTTCCTGTGACTGTAACTCTTCTCTCTGTGTCCTGTTATTGATTGTATTGATCATTTTGATCATATTGATTATATTGATTTAACTTCATCTTTCACCATCCTGGGTCACATTAGAGTATTGTGTCCAAGAAACCTGATTTCCAAATGAGAAGAAGACAGGAAGTAAATTCAAGATAGAGAGGAGCTGGGGAAAATCTAGAAACAGTGTGTTATAGTATATAATATATAACATTGTAATCTATACGTATTATAGTAGTAAGGAATCTATTTTCAAGAAATTTGAGTGAAAACTGTAATTAATATATATTATATATACTAATTATATGTATAATAAATCTTATATATATATTTATAATGTATATTTATATATAATTAATATATATGTATATATTTGTATGTATATTTTATATACTTTATTTATAATGTATACAAAATACATTGTACTGAGTAATGTATTATATATACATATATTTGTGTATATATATATATACGCATATATATATTTATATTTATATATAATTTTTTTAGGTTGAGGCTATTTTCCTAACCCAAATTTATATGCATGTATTTTGTTTCATCTATCTATCTATCTATCTATCTATCTATCTATCTATCTATCTGAAAATAATTCATGAAACTATAATCAGTTTATATTTTAGGACTAATAAATTTATTATCAATAAACGTGAAATATGTCTTCTTCAGATCTTCCATCTGATGAAAAACAATGTAAAAGTTAAAAAGGTGACCCTTTGTGATATTATGAGTGATGGCAGAAGTTAAAACTAAAAATGATTTAAATGATTTAAAAATTATTAAGAAATAATTTAAAAATTTATTTAGAAGGTAATGTTCTAATTCAAAATTATATAAAATTATTTAAAATTATTTTTAAAAATTCATTTGGAAATAAATGTCATAAATTAAAATAATTAAAATTATATAAAATTATTAAAAATTGTAGAATAATTTATTTAATACCAATTTGAAAATTATCATTGTAAATGTTAATTATTTAAAATACTTTAAATTATTTACAAATTATTTAAAAATTCATTTTGAAATTGATTTCCTAAATTAAAACTTTTTAGAATAGTTTAAAAATATTAAAATAATTTCAAATTATTTAATAATTTTTATAATTTTTGTTAACATGATTTAAATCTTATACAAATAATACATTTAGAAATTTATGACCTAAATGAAAATTATTTAAAATTATTCCAATACTATTTAATATTATTAAATTTATTTTAAAATATTTAAATCTCATACATAAAATACATTTTGAAATTAATGTCCTAAATGAAAATTACTGAAAAATAATGAGAATTATTTCATATTTTCATTTATAATTATTTAAAATTATTTAAAATTGTTTAAAATTAAAGTTGTTTGATATTATTTAAGATTATTTGAAATTAATTAAATATTATTTAAAACCACTTTTAGAAATTAACATCCTAAATTTGAGTGAAATTGAAAGAATTAATGAATATTCTGATTATAAACTACTTTATATAATGTGTGTATTCCAACAATAGATTATTTTATATCACGGGTGTATTCCAATGTGTGCTTGGAAGAAATACTATTCATGGATGTCATGTTTTATTGATTAGATATCAAATCAATTGATAGAGGATGAGACTCACCTAAAACAGACAAGCATATATGTTGTTTCACATATGTATATACATGAGAAATATTTTTTCTTCAGAATATAATATATAATTTATGAAAGTATAATCATTATGTATTATATGAGGAAAAATTCTATTAACAAACAATTTGAAAAAATACAAAATTAAGATTTACATGGAAAAATGCATTAAAAAACTGAAGATGATTTAAGAAAAATTACAGAAAAATTTAATATTTGCATGGAAATAAATTTTGATAAACTTAAAGGTTTGTCTTAAAAATTAGTGATAAAAATTAAGGTACATATAAAAAGTTGTTAAAAACAAAACATTTGTAGAAAATTTTGGTTTATATGAAGTGAGATATAGAAAAATGTATGCAAATATTGAAACTGTAAATGAATGTAACTATGGATGAAACTGTAAATGAGATGTAAATATTATATCCAATAAAAGAGGGAAAAAATAAAAGTGGTTAGAACCAACATCCTTACTAAAATGTCAGTCCTCTTAAAAAAAACTATCTTGATCCTAAAATTTGTTTTAAGAATTGTGTATTGCAGAATGATCAACCTTCGTGTATCTACTCAACAAGCAAGCTGGGCAGACCTGCTCAAACCTCTGAGGTCCGGGAATTCCATCTGGAGGCAGTGAAGACACAGCATCAGAGGCTTGTCAGTTTGCCCTTCCCCCACTCCTCTTCTAATATCTCAATGCCCATCATCAGCTTGAAGAAGCTAATGAAGAGTCAGTGCCCCCTA
>NW_023044978.1:6145071-6213519 GCF_011762505.2 Arvicanthis niloticus | reverse complement strand
GATTTTCATAATAATAATGTTTGCCTATCTTAAGTCCAAGTTACTTTTCCACAGTAGCTGGCCTGCCTGTCCTTTGAGGCCAGACACTGCAGTCTCTGACTTTTAGCACCTCATGATAAAACATGGGGGGATTAAGTAAAGGACTAATTGTCAGGGTTTTTTCTTCTTTCCCAGAATAGTTGCCTCTAGCTTGTCAGGCAGGAGAGAGGTTTAGAGCAAGAGACTTGTGTTGAACCAGAAGAGAGTCACTCACAAAAGAAAAACCTTTAACACAAATATACGTGAATACATAAATTCATACACAAAATCATGTATACACATCGATACATCTTCATTCATTCCTGCTGAACACAGTTGCATACTTATATCATAATTACATACTTTTACACACACATCCATACTTACATATGCATACAGGTCAAAAGTCCAAGTATGAGTGCAGAGAGAATTCACACACTCTGTTTAAAAGATGAGCTAACATCTTCATTTCATAGAGAATGAAAACCCTTTTATTGCTAAATGAATTAAACCAAGTCTGTAAGAAAGAGATAAGCTTTGTCCTCTTTAGTAAGACCAAGCCTGCCTTGCTGTTAAGAAAAGACGTGTTCTGTCTCATGGCAAGGAGAAGCCTGCCTGCTCCTTTTTCTCTCTCTGCAGCCTCTTCTTTGTCCCTCTTTCTGTCTGCATTCTGGGTATTACTCTCTTAATTCCCAACTTCCCTCTCAATCTGTAAGTAACTCCACTCTGCTGTCTTTCTCCTTCCTCCTCCTAATTTTGCTGTCTCCTCCTGCTCTGATGTAACAATGCCATACAAGGTAATGGTCCTAGTTTTTGGTAACTTTTCTAGGGAATACATCACATGGTTTTTACACGCATCCATTTTTCTTTTTCACAAAAGTTTGCTAAAATTTCAAACACAAATTCACTTCATAAATTGAATAAGAATTTTGCATCAGTGATGTTTGCATATGTATCCAATAAGACTAGACATTCATTATCTGCCACTAGCTCTACAGGCTGGTGCAGAGTTAAAGAGCATAACTGAGTTATCATTGAAGTTTTGATACATAAACACAGCCATTATTATACCCTCAGTCCTTGCACCTACAATAAATCTTTGCTTCTATTTTATAACCTTTAGTCAATTGGTTTACAACTTGTTGGAATTTGTTTGAAATTATAAATAACTGCTATCTATCTCTGAATCAACTACATTTTGACAGGTGGAGACAGACAGAGTTCTTATTGCAATTTCAATAACAGAAAGGATTTTAATATCCTATTATATTAAAATTATATTATAAAATATATTATATATTATAAAGTCACTATTATAAAGTCAAATGGACTGCTCCACGTTATCTGAATATATTATACTATAGCTTTCAGGTTTGTATTGTGTGGGACCTTTGACTATGTGAATAGCTGGGTCTCATTCTTGTGCCTACTCTTGGGCTCTTTTCTTCTGTTGTCTTGTTCACGTTCTATGTGATAGTTGTGTTTTATCTTATTCTATGTTATTTTATTATTTTTTTCATTTAATCTCTTAGAAGCCTGTGCTTTTGTAATGAGAGACAGAAACACAGGTCATCCAGATGAAAGGGGATGTGGACTGGA
Organism: Arvicanthis niloticus; assembly: GCF_011762505.2. Taxonomy (NCBI): domain Eukaryota; kingdom Metazoa; phylum Chordata; class Mammalia; order Rodentia; family Muridae; genus Arvicanthis; species Arvicanthis niloticus. Next base: position 6,211,902 of record NW_023044978.1, on the reverse strand, counting down.
TCTGGGAGGAGTACAGGGAGTAGAAGCTATCATTATCATATTTTAGGAGAAAACCATGAATTTGTTACAAATAAAAGTGGAAACTTTAAGGAAAACCCCCAGAGTGAAACATAATGCAAAAGGATCATGAACACAGAGATATACTAACACACATCTTCTTAGCACTGGGTCTTTTGAGTATCAGCAGTTATTCACCACTGCCTAAGCACTCCGTCCCCATTGGCAATGGAATGCTACTGCTTATCCCTTCCCCACACTTGACCTTGGGTCCCCTCTCTCCTTTCCTCTCCTTTTGCTTCTGTCTTCACTTTTATTACTTGCTCTCACTCTCTCTTGCTACCTCCTCTTTTCTGCCAGTACTTCTTGTCTTTTTGAAGTTATAGCCTTATTTTGATTGCATTTTTGAAGTATTCCTATAGTCAGTGAAGTAGAGCAATGTCCATAATCTTAGAAACAGTCTTATATACTCTGCCATCTTTATAGAATTCAATGAAAACGAAGGCACATAAAACCCAAACATATGGAACACAGAGAAAGCAGTATTAAGAGGAAAATTCATAGCACTAAAGTGCCTTCATAAAGAAATTGGAGAGATCCCACATGAGCAACTTAAAAGCAGACCTGAAAGCTCTACAACAAAAAGAAGCAAACATCCAGGAGGAGTAGACTGAAGGAAATTATCAAACTCAGGGTGGAAATCAACCAGTTAGAAACAGAGAAAAATACAAAGGTTCATTAAGACCAACAGCTTGTTCTTGTAAAAAATCAACAAGATAGAGCCTTAGCCACATTAACTAAAGGGCACAGAGACAATATCCAAATTAACAAAATGACAAATGAAATGGGAGACAGGACAACAGAAAACCAGGAAATTCATAAAAATCATCAGGACCTACTACAAAACCTATACTCTACAAAAGTGGAAAATCTGGATGAAATGAGTGACTTTCTAGACAGATATCACATACCAAAGTTAAATCAATATCAGATAAACTATCTAAGCAGTTCCATAAATCCTAAGTAAATAGGTATAATCATCAACCGCCCCCACACACACCCAGAGTCAAATGGTTTTAATGAAGAATTCTACCAGACCTTCAAAGAAGAGCTAATCCCAATACAGAATATCCTGAGGTAACTCAGACCCAAAAGGACATGCATAGTATGTGCTCAGTGTTAAGTGTATATTACCCCAAAAGTACTGAATACCTAGGATACAGCCTACAGACCATAGTAACATGCAGAAAGGCCAAGTGAAGAGCCTTTGATGCCACTTAGAAGTGGGAAGAATATAATCATGGGAGGCAGAGGGAGGGAGGAATCTGCTCGGGATTGGGGAGGGAGAAGGGAAAAGAGGAACAGGATGAGATATGGGTGGGGAGTGGGGACAGGAGAGAAGCCCAGAGGGCCAGGAGTATGACTGGAAATATGCAGCCTCTGGGAGTGAAAAGTAGGGGGTCCTTCTAGATAGTACCTGTGGCCCTTGAGGGAAGAGACTCTCTGGACTCATTGGAGGTGACCTTAGTCAAAATGCCCAACAGTGGGGAGAGGGAACTCAAAGATTCCACTTCCTGTAGATAGACTGGATCACTAACCCACAGTCAGAATTTCTGACTCATATTTGTTCCTGTCTGGATGAACAGAAGAGACAAAAATGGAGAAGAGATTGAAGGAAAGGGGTCTCATTGTCCAGACCAACTTGGTATCCATCTTATGGGGTACCCAAGGCCTGACACTATTACTGATGCTATTTTGTGCTGACACATGGGAGCCTAGCATGACTGTCCTCTGAGAGTCTTTACCAGAAGCTGACTGAGACAGAGGCAGATACATACACCCAACAATTGACCTGAAGTCATTGAGGACCCCTATGGTTGAATTGGTTGAATTAGGAAAAGGACTGAAGAAGATGAAAGGGAGAGTGACCCCATAGGAAGACCAGCAGACTCAAACAACATAGACCCCAGGGAGCTCCCAGAGACTGAGACACAAACCAGGCAGCATACAGGGCCAATCCAAGGCACCTCACAGGTATATTGCAGAGATCTGCCTGGTCTGGACTCAGGGGAGAAGATGTACCTAACCTTCAAGAGACTTGAGGCCCTAATTAAGGAGGAGGCAGGAGGGGAGCACATTCTCAGAGGCAAGAGGGAGAAGGAATGGGATGAGGAACTATGAGACAAGGACCGAGGGAAAACAATGATTGGAATGTAAACAAAGAAAATAACTTAAAAATAAAGTAAATTTAAAAAGAAAGAAGAGAAATGACTGAATTTCTCTTGTTGTAGACAGCAACATTGGAGAACAAGGAACCTTCAATGTTGGGTTGGATGTATCTGATCATGGTCAATGCAGGGGCTGCACATTCCATAAACAGAACAGCAGGGCATTTGTGGCTATGAGAGCTGTCAAATAAAATATGTTAAATATTAAAATATAATTTGGAGGTACACAGTTATCAAATAAAGTATATATCATGACACAGGAAAAAAAACCCACTCTCTATCATGTGATGCTACATGAATATTTCACAGAAAAACAGCAAGGAAACCAAAATTGGAGAACTGGAGAAGGTGAAATCTATAAAATATAAAAGTTTCCATTGGTTAAAAAATGAGAAGCTTTCAGTCCATGACTAGGGGAAAAATTTGAACAGTTCATATCCAGTAGCAACTTTTCTGGAACTTGCCAAAAGCTTCCAAAAGTCAAGCAGTAAACAGAAATTGAAAAATGTGAAAGGTTGCACATGGGCTGTTGTGTGAACTGGGACATTGAGTAAGATTGCTCATTTTATAAGGGATTTGTTAGCAACACTAACAAGTCAGGTATGCAGACAGCAGCATGGCTGGGGCTTCTGAGGAGAACCAGGGTCACTTGGTAGAGTTGGTACCTCAAAAATCGACAACTTAAAATTTCTGGTTAATCCAAAGCCCATAGGTTTTCCACAATTAAAACCCCATCACCACGAAGCTGAGGTAGGAGGATCATTTAGAGTTCTAAGCCAGGCTAGGACACCATGATACTGTCTCAAAACAAAGCAAACCTGGAGGTTTAAAAAACAAACAAACAAACAAAAACAAAAAACAAAACCCAACACCACCAAAAATTAGTAAAGAAAGGAAAAGAAAGTATTCTAGCCAACTGCATATGTAAATAATCATCTGAGACATCTATACAGGACCATCATAGACTATTGTTTAGAATTTTCCACCTAATGTCCCACCTCTCATACCGGTTTCACTAGGGGAATACTGGGACCTCAGTGTACACACTCTGTTCTCTCCTATCTCCCCCTCCTCACTTCCCCTCCCCGGAAATGGCACCTGTGCATCATGGTACAGAACAGCACCCTCTGAGAGGCAGACTGCCCTATGTCTCTCTCTTTCTGGAGGGGACTCACTAGCCACAAATCCCAAGGTGGAAGTGAGCCAACTCGGGTCTGGGATCCCTGCACCTGTCTTCCCACCCTCAGGGACATTGAAGTTTTCATCTCTGGGAACCCAAAATCTTGGTAAGAGAGAATGCTTCTCTCACTGCATCAACTAGGTCTCCATTGAAGAAGGTCTCCAAAAGACCCCAGGTTACTATGACAACCATAAGGCTCCTCTCTCTGCTCAGTACCTAGGAATGCTCCACCCAGCCCTCGCTTTCTTTTTCTTAAAGCAGAACTCATTCACCCTTGTTATCTATCTATGACCTAAGAAAGCACATCCTCTAGGCAACTGCCACCAGCATGAAAGCAGAGCTTTGGTCAAGCTGTGACCAAAACCTATTCCTGGAGGCTTGAGCACGCTGTACTGCCCAGGCTATGGAAGTCTCCGTGGAAATGTCATCAGGGTTCTAGAGGAACACTGTTGTCATGGTCATCGATGAGCTTTTTTATTATAGTCTCAGGTTTATGGAGGTCTCCATGGAAATGGTCCAGGCTGTGACACCCTATGTTAAAAAAAAGTCCCTGACAAGAAAAATGTAGAAGTATGGAGATACCGGGAATCAAACCCAGGACCCTATGCATGCAAAGGAAGTGCTCTACCACTGAGCTACAGCCCCACACATGCATACCACTCATCAAAGCCTATATCAAGCCACAGTCCCGGAAGCTGCCTTCCTTTAGCTTCAAGGGATCTGCATCATTTCTTTCGGAATCATTCATGATTTCTTGTTTACTACTTTTATGGGATTTTTAACTTTTGCTTATAGGACACAACAATCTCTATTCAATGAAACAAAATAATATGAATAGTAACAAATTTTATCTTCTTTCAAACATGGCACACCCACAATAACTTGACTATCATGACAAAGTAATTACAATGTCTTTCTGCAGGGTTAGTAACATCACACCATTTTGAAGCAGGGGTTCTGAAGATGGCGTTGCGTTGATGGGTACAGAGAGGCCACCTGGGGCTACATTTAGCCTTATGTCCCTCCCTTCAGGGGAGCCTACCAGGAGCCCTCTGAGTCCTGGGCCCCATGGCTGCTCAAATGTAGGTTTGAACTACTTCTTCAGCAAAAACATACATTTAGAAAGGTACAGAAGAAGGTTGTACCTTGAAGATCAGACACAGCGTTACAGAGACAATCACACAGAATTGTCTAGATCCCGCCCCTTGAGGAAACAGTTTTCATCCTTCCCCTTAGATTATGTGATCTCCTGTGTAGCCCCTTTTCTTCACTTCTGGGCACGCAGGCTCTGCATTGGGATCAGCTGAAATTTGACAGTTTCAATCACTGATTTCCAGGGTGCAGAGGTACGTTGATGACATGAAAGCTATCTGGTTGGATGGCATCTGGCCACCACAGGAAGTAGATCTCAGAACCGAGATTAACAAATGGTGCAATAGCCTAGGTGATATGCAGAGGACCTTCACAGCCATCATAACCACAAACGCCCTCCTAGTCTGTTTTATGGAGGGTGCAGTCCCTGCATTCACCATAATCAGATACTTTACATCCAACCCAACCTGGAAGGTTCCTTGTTCTCCAATGTTGCTGTCTATGTTCAGTCATTTTTTTCTACTTTCTTTTAAAATTTATTTTATTTCTAACTTTTTTGTTTATTTACATTCCAAACATTGTCTGCCCTCGGTCCTTGTCTCATAGTTCCTCATCCCATTCCTTCTCCCTCTTGCTGGTGTGTGTGTGTGTATGTGTGTGTGTCCATGTGTGTGTGTCTGTGTGTGTGTTTCTATGTTTGTGTGTATTTGAGTGTGTGTGTGTGTGTGTGTGTGTGTGTGTGTGTGTGTGTGTGCAGGTCATGAATCTAGAAAGTGGACAAACAGTAGTAGACAAGATGTGAGGAGGTTGGACAGAGAGAGCACAATGAAATATGTGACATGAAAGGAGAATGTAAATCTACTTGTGAAAAAACACATAGTAGAAAAACAGATATGCTGAAAATTTTGTAGTAAATCAAGACACCAGAAAATTGAAACAAAGGAAAACATCTTGAAACCATTGAAAGTTGTACCCTGTTTCTGTTAGAAATCACACACACACACACACACACACACACACACACACACACACACACAAATAATTTATTTCAAGAAGTCACATAGTCCAGAGAATGTGGCACAGCAGATGTTGAAATAAACCAGCTGTCCACCTTGAATTTCTACATGTAGATAAATTATTCTTTAGGACTTTAAGGGGATTAACACACAAAATACAAAGAAAAACTGGTTTGTTAACATGACACATACTTTTCATCAGGACAAAAGGAAGTTCTTAAAAGAGAGACAAGTATATAGAGGGTAAAGAGAAACACTTGGAAGACAGTACAACATAAAGACTGAAGAAAATGCATTAAAATGTACAAATTTTATTTGCTCTTCATATCAATCTGTGTGTCAGGTGGCACAAGAATGTATATGATGTACTGTAGTGTGGTGTAGTGTGGTGTTCTATAGTGTGATGTGGTGTGATGTAGTGTGTTGCGGTGATGTGTTGTGGTGTATTCTGGTGCGCTATGGTGTGTGGTGATGTGCTATAGTGTGGTGTGATTAGATGTGGTGTTGTGGTATGATGTAATGTTGTTCTCTAAAGATACAGGTTATATGAATTGGAGACTTTACTATTACATTGGTTGTTGGGACTGGTTCTAATGCTTGATTCAACTGGGAAATGTGTGTCCAAAACTTAAAGGTCTTTGTTCCCAATGGGATTTTGATTGATCAATAAAGATGCCAGTGGCCAATGACTGTGTAAAGAGAGATGGGTCAGGACCACAGAGTTGCAAATGCTAGGAATCAGGAGGGAGAAGAAAGGAACCACCCGAACATGGGAGAGAAAGATGGATGGATATAAGAGGTTCAGTAGATAAGGCCAAAGAGCCATGTGAAATTTCTGATAAGTGGCCACTGGCCACTTCCTTGATTGGACATGGGGTAGCAGAGGTAGATTTAGGAGTGCCTTTAGAAATTGCCTTTGAGGTAGCCAAGGCAATTACAGTTTAACTGGTGCATGCCTGTGTGGGGGTGGGAAGTGTGTGTGTGTGTGTGTGTGTGTGTGTGTGTGTGTGTGTGTGTTCCATATGAAGATCCCAAAGATTTCCTAGGCAAGTAGTTGGAAGTGCTTCCCATGTGGAGAATAAAGGGGTGTATTAGGAACTCAACACTACATGGGAAGATTGTGATGGAACAATATTAAGAATGACACCAGAGAGAGCTGCACATGCAGCACACACCACATTTGAGGACCACTAATTTAGTAACTACCCTTGAGTTCATGGACACCTGCTGTAAAAGAATTACTCCAGAGAGTCTTTGTCCCTCCTTCTTTTTGAGTTGGCACAGTGTTTATGTTCATGGAATCACACTTAACCTCAAAAGACTGCTGATGAACATGAGACAGGATATGAATAACCTGTTAAGTAGGATAGGATGGTAGAAGAGAAAAAGCCTGCCCAGAGCAAACACACATTCTATACATGCATTCAGGCCAGGAGTCTCCACAGCACACTGCATTCTTCTCAATGAGCTCATGCTTCTGGGATACAGAGATCAAACCTTTCTCTGTCACACTGGAAGGTAACACACAGGAAATAAACATGTAGTAGAGGAAACCAGGAGGAGAAAGCAGCTAAATCCCAGAGGATGGAATGATAGTGGCTTGTCTGGCCAGACTACTTCAGTAGAAGGAATACAGGATCCCTTTCTTCTTCCTAGTTGATAACCCTGAACACACCCAGCAATGCCAGGGAATATATACACAAAGTGGAAGTGTGAGCTTGTCCATTTACTATTACATTTCCAGGTGCCCCGCCTTTCCATGTACTATACAAAGACACAGAGTGAAATGTTCAGACTCAGGAAATATTCCAGAGGCATCAGAGAAACACATCAAATTCCACTGGCCAATAATGGGTCAAACTGAGCTTCAAACTATAGAATGGCAATATGAGTGGGTAACAGTGTGAGAAAACATGGGTATTCTGAGCCATAGGGTTATAAACCAATATGGAGAACAAAGAAGCAATATACTAAACACCAGAGCACCTTTGAAGAAGCAGCAATAGAAATTTTTTATTGGATATTTTATTTACACTTCAGATGCCATCCCCTTTCTCCATTCCCCCTCTAAGAAAACCCCTATCCCATGCCCCCTTTTCCTTTTTGCATTTATACACTTTTTTAAAAATGTTAATCAAAGGCTTTATAAGTTTGGTAATGCTCAATCAGAGGTGTAACCCACTACCCAACCTAGATATATCAACTATCTTTGACTGGTGGAGATACATGAACATCTGCCTCCCTGTCTCCCCCATCTTTCTCTCTCTCATCACCTAGCTTCTCCTCTCCTTCTTCTCCTTACTCCTTCTCTTCCTTTCAGTATTCCTCCCACCTTAGTTTCTCCTACATATCACCCTTCCTGTTAAAATAAAACTTTTCTCTCAAAATACAATTAGAGCATATTTATGCCAATTTGTACCAGTGAGGTACAAGATAGTCCTAATACCCAGTCCATCCTTTTGTTGACTAACCAGAACCTCTGTCATCTATCCTAACTAAAACACTTAGTTCTGAACCTGGCTTTTTCCTTGGCTTTAGAATGAATGTCAGCTGAAAACTACCCACTCAAATCTTTTCTCTCAAGGTAAATATCCAGGACTGGCTATGAGCCTATAAGTTTTCAACCCCGTCAGAAATGCAGAATGACTGAGTTAACTATAATTGTGGGAAGCACAAAGCATAGCTTCTAAACCTTAGGCAATTTATAGAGACCTCTGAACACCTGGACACTCCCTCTACTACAAAACATTGGAGCATCTTCTGGCCCAGGATCATCTGACAGACCTTAGTACTGCAGAATCATTAAGGGTTGATTACTCTGTCTAGGCAGATATAATCAGTTGACCATTCTGCAAGTGTGTCCTTTTCTGGACAGTAATTTGTCTGTAGATGGAGAGAGGCAATTCTTGTCTAGTGGCTGTCTCACCACAACTGTAGTAACTCCAAAGATGCTCAATTTCATCTTAGAATTCAATACAGGAAGCTGTCAGGAGCAGACAGGTCTCTAATCAAAGTGAACATTAATACAGAAATGTCAATTCTGTGATCTTCTGACATTTTGAAAACAAACTATCCATGTGAGGTAATCTGAAATGTTGTCTGTTAACTCCACTCAGCTATTTCTAAGTAAAACATAGAAAACACACTAACAATAAACTCCAAGCCATGAATTTGCTATAGTACCTTAACTCACAGGCTAACCATCTCAAATCAGTTAAAAAAAGTTAAAGAAGGACTTGGTCTAAGCCTTGTATTCCTAAATGTGTTATACTGGTACAATGCCAATGAGAGTAACAATATTCTTCACACTTTTATATCAATAAGAAGCTCATACCAATGAAAACCTTAAAATTTGTAATCAAAGTAAATTAGTGCCATTTAAGAAATTATATCTTCATCTTGATAATAATTGTACAGATTTCTACCAATAGGTTATGGCTATGCAATAAATCCTAGCTAATCCTCTCTATTCTCACAAAACCACTACTTTCCCCTAGAAAGCCAGCCCAACATTTACACCTTAGTCTCCAAGCCCAGGGAATAGGGGCGCTGACTCTTCATTAGCTTCTTCAAGCTGATTAAAAGCTTTGAGATATTAGAAGAGGAGTGGGGGGGAGAGTAAATTGATAAGCCTCTGATGCTGTGTCTTCACTGCATCAAGATGGAATTCCAGGACATCAGAGGTTTTAGCAGGTCTTCCCAGCTTGCTTGATGAAGTAGATACACCAAGGCTGATCATTCTGCAATTTACAATTCTCAAAACAAATTTTAGTATCAAGATAATTTTTTAAGAGGGCTGACATTTTATTAAGGATGTTGGTTCTAACCACTTTTCTTTTTTCCCCCTCTTTTATTGGATATAATATTTACATTTCAAATTTTATTCCCTTACTGCATTCCCACCACCACCCAGGAACCCCTTATTCCATCCCCCTCCTCCTGCTTCTATGAGAGTGTGCACCCACCTACCCCCCACCTACCCCCCAGTCAGTGTTCAGCCTTCATGGGACCAAAGATCTTCTCTCCCAACTATGCCCAACAAGGCCATCCTCCCCTACATATACAGCTGGAGTCATGTGTCCATCCATATGTTCTCCTAGGCTGGTGGTTTAGACCCTGGGGAGCTCTGGCTGGTTGGTATTGTTGCTCTCCTCATGGGGCCACCAACCCTTCAGTCTTCTCTCTAACTTCTCCATTGGGAAACCCTTGATCAGATTAGTGGTTAGCTGTGAGTATCTGCCTCTGAGTATGTCAGACTCTGGGGGACCTCTAAGGAGACAGCCTTATCAGGCTGCTGTCAGCTTTCCCTTCCTGTCATCCATATTGGCATCTATTTTTGGTGACTGTACATGGGATGAATACCCAGGTGAAATGGTCTCCATACAACAGCTCCTTCAGATTCTGTCCCATGATTTGTCTCCATATTTGCTCCCTTGGGGGTTTAGTTACTCCTAAGAAAGATCTAGGCATCTACACTTGTTCTTCCTTCTTCATGAGCTTCATGTGGTCTGTTAGTTGAATCTTTGTTGTTTCAAACTTTTGGGCTAATCTCTGCTTATCAGTGAGTAAATACCATGTGTGTTCTTTTGTGATTGGGTTACATCACTCAGGATGATATTTTATAGTTCCATCCATTTACCTAAGAATTTCTCAAGTTCATTATTTTTTTTGAATTCATTATTTTTAATAGCTGAGTAATATTCCATTGTGTAAATGCACCACATATTTTGTATCCATTCCTCTGTTGAGGGACATCTTTGTTCTTTCCAGCTTCTGGCTATTATAAATAAGGCTGCTATGAACATAGTGGAGCATATGTCTTGTTATATGATGGAGAGCATCTTCTGGGTATATGCCCAGGAGTGGTATATCTGGATCCTCAGGTAATGCTATGTCCAGTTTTCTGAGGAACTGCCAGACTGACTTCCAGAGTGGTTGTACCAGCTGGCAACCCCACCAACAATGAAGGAGTGTTCCTCTTTCTTTACATCATTGCCAGCATCTACTATCACCTGAATTTTTGATCTTAGCCATTCTAAATGGTGTCAGATGGTATCTCAGGGTGTTTTGATTTGCATTTCCCTGATGGCTACAGATGTTGAGCATTTCTTAAGGTGCTTCTCAGCCATTCATGTTTCCTAAGTTGAGAATTCTTTGTTTAGCTCTGCACCCCATTTTTAATGGGGTTATTTTGTTGTTTGGCGAATAATTTCTTGAGTTCTTTGTATATATTCGATATTAGCCCTCTATTGGATCGAGGATTGGTAATGATCTTTTCCCAATCTGTTGGTTGCCATTTTGTCTTGTTGACAGTGTCCTTTGCCTTAACAAAAGCTTTGAAATTTGATGAGGTCCCATTTGTCAATTCTTGATCTTAGAGCATAAGCCATTGGTGTTCTGTTCAGGAACTATTCCCCTGTGCCTAGGTATTCGAAGGTCTTCTCCAACTTCTCTTCTATTAGTTTCAGTTTATCTGGCTTTATGTGAAGGTCCTTTATCTACTTGGAGTTGAGCTTTGTACAAGGGGATAAGAATGGTTTAATTTGCATTCTTCTACATGCTGACCTCCAGTTGAGTGATCACCACTTGTTGAAAATACTGACCCTTTTCCACTGGATGGTTTTAGCTCCCTTGTCAGAGATCAAGTGACAATAGGTGTGCGTGCAGGTTCATTTCTGGGTCTTTAATTCTATTCCATTGATCTTCCTTCCTGTCTCTGTACCAATACTATGCAATATTTATCACTACTGCTCTGTAGTACAGTTTGAGGTCAGGGATGGTGATTCCCCCAGAGGTTCTTTTATTGTTGAGAATAGTTCTCCCTATCCTAGGTTTTTTGTTATTCCAAATGAATTTGTAAATTGCTCTTTCTATCTCTATGAAGAATTGATTTGGAATTTTGATGGGTATTGCATTGAATCTGTAGATTGCTTTTGGCAGGATGGCCATTTTTACTAAGTTATTCCTGCCAATCCAGGAGCATGGGAGATCTTTCCATCTTCTGAGATTTTCTTCAAGTTCTTTCTTCAGGGACTTGAAGTTCTTGTCATACAGATTTTTCACTTGCTTGGTTAGATTCACTCCAAGATATTTTATTTTATTTGTGGCTATTGTGAAGGGTCTCATTTCCCTAATTTCTTTCTCAGCCCATTTTCCTTTGAGTAGAGGAAGGCTATTGAATTGTTTGAGTTGATGTTATATCCAGCCACATTGCTTAAGTTGTTTATCAGTTTTAGGAGTTCTCTGGTGGAAGTTTTAGGGTCACTTAAGTATACTATCATATCATCTGCAAACAGTGAAATTTTGACTTCTTCCTTTCCTATTTGTATCTCTTTGACTTCCTTTTGTTATCTAATTGCTCTAGCTAGGACTTCCAATACTATATTAAATAGTTAAGGTGAGAGTGGGCAGCCTTGTCTAGTTCCTGATCTTAGTTGGATTGCTTCAAGTTTCTCTCCATTTAGTTTGATGTTGGCTACTGGCTTGTTGTATATTGCTTTTACTATGTTTAGGTATGGCCCTTGAATTCCTGATCTTTCCAAGACTTTTAACATGAAGGGATGTTGAACTTTGTCAAATGCGTTCTCAGCGTCTAGTGAGATGACTATGTGGTGTTTTTCTTTGAGTTTATTTATGTAGTGGATTACATTGATGGATTTCTGAATACTGAACCATCTCTGCATTCCTGGGATAAAGCCTACTTGATCTTGATGGATAATTGTTTTGATGTGTTGTTGGATTTGGTTTGAGAGAATTTTATTGAGTATTTTTGCATCAATATTCATAAGAGAGATTGGTCTGTAGTTCTCTTTCAATGTTGAGTCTTTCTGTGTTTTAGGTATGAGCATAATGGTAGCTTTATAGAATGATTTGGGTAGTGATCCTTCTGTTTCTATTTGATTCAATAGCTTGAAGAGGATTGTTACTAGGTCTTCCCTGAAGGTCTGATAGAATTCTGCACTGAAAACATCTGGGCCCAGACATTTTTTGGTGGGGAGATTTTTAATGACTGCTTCTACTTCGTTAGGAGTTATGCGACTGTTTAGATGGTTTATCTGCTCCTCATTTAATTTTGATACCTGGTATCAATATAGAAAATTGTCCATTTCATCCAGATTTTCCAATTTTGTTGAGTCATGCCTAGCAGGAATATTCTGGTATGTAAATTCAATCTCTTCAAAGATTGTCAAAGTCCAACAGGAAATTCAGATAAGTGAGACAAAAGTTATGATATGTACTAGTATGAGGATAAGCACTGTAAAGACAGAATTAGTCAAGAACAGAATTTACCCCAGACTAAAAGAAAAGAACAGATTTTCCTGGCAGCAGATGCCTTTAAAATTGAAATTATTGGGATATATTGGAGTTAAACCAAGAAAGTGGGTAATGAAGCATTTGGAAATTCCAAGGAGAAAGAATGGAGCAAAGCACCAAGCTAATGGCACAGGGAAATAATTAGATGATAGGAAAGTACCCCTGTGCTTCTGAATGATGCAAGGCTTATTGGTTGTGTAGCCAAAGGGAAACAGAAATCATTCACAAAAAATCAAATATAGCACCTAAACAAATGCCCTTCATCCATCAAGATCAAAAACTGCTCAAATACACTGGCAAGGTGTATAACCACCAAATCAAGATTCTCATGTCAGTAAAATGTTATCTTCATACGTATAAGCAATTTTATACTATCTCAGTGTATCAACTGCTATACAAACATGACCTTTCAAAGAATCAACTTGGCTAAGGGTTTCAAAAATCATTCTGTGCAACTATGCTCCAGCTGTGTCACGGGAATGAAACCGATCGGCCCAGGCAGAGCCACTAATGTGAGTCATTAGTCTATTGTGTCTTCAGGAGAATTGGATGACCTTCCAAAAGTAAGCCAAATATGTAAATGTTACAGGAACTCAACCTGCAAACTGGGACAGGCAAAGCAATTGTTTAAGGCCATAGTTGCTACATTCAGGAGTCCAACTGCATCTGTGTTCTGAATCTAATGCACTTAGTCAAACACAGATGGAAGTGTTTGAAATAAAACTTGCATCTGTACTCTTATATCTATATCTATAATATAATATATTATATAATATAATATATTATAATATCATAATAATATAATAATATACAATAATATAATATAATATCTATAGCATATTATTTGCACAATAGTAATATTGCAGAGTAAGTATTATTTAGTCAGTTAGAGATGTCTTTCTGCATCCAGGAAGGCTCAGAGTTGTCATAAATATATCTAGAATAGATCATCTTTAAAATACAGAATACTCTCTGTAATATCATTCCATACATTCTAAGCTCTATTCAAATTCTCACACTTGTTCTTTCCGTAACACAAATGCAAGTGACTGTCTAGCCCCCACAGACTCTGATTAGCAAGGTTCTGGATCCAGCTAGGAGGCTCCAACAGACATCACTGCAACATCGATGGCCTCCGGTTAGAGGGTTCTATCCTGGCACAAATGGGACTTGAGAGCACAGTCTCCTAAGCACCCCTTGCCCTTTCCAATCATGATGCTCCAACAATTCCTTGTCATGGCCACTGACAGTGGGCACCAGACCAGGTAGCACTCTGGACTCTAAGGAAGACGGTCCTCAGTGTCCCTCCCCATTCAGAACGCTTGGATGATCGCCCTGCTACTGCAAGCAGAACTCCCAGGTGAAGCAGCTCGAGACAGGCCCGTGCAGGCCCGAGGACCGCCGCTGTGGAACTTTGCTTGATTCTCGAGAACAACGGTCACTCTAGTTCTGTGCCCTTCACCTCCTGGACGCGTCCACATTTCTCGGGAGAGAAAGTCGCTCTCAAACGATCCTGCTTAACTGCTACTTTCTGTGAATCACCATTGGCAAGTACATTCGCTGCCCCTTCAAGGGGTAGTAGACCCTTTCCCATTTCTTCTTTCAATTTCCTTAATGACTCAAAATGGCCAGACGTGTGGAGAGAGGCCAGCGAGCCTCAGCAAGGACTTTACCCTCTGACCGTAGACCTCCGTTTTCCCAGCCTCCACGGCCTGGGACTCCCTTCAGTGTCCCTCAACCGGATATTCACACCCTACCCCAAGGGGGGAAGCACTTGCAGGGTTCCCAACCTCCACGGCCTGGGACCCCCTTCAGTGTCCCCCAATGGGGGAAGCACTTGATCAGCAGAAACCCGAGGGACTTTGTACCTCCGGGACTCATTAGACCGACTAGGCACAAGTTCAGGTGCACAAAGCCCTATGAAGACCAGAGATTCAAGAAACCGGACGCTAAGGTTACAGAAAAGCTACAGGAACTCAAAGATCTTATAAAGGCTTCAGCCAATAAGAGTACCCTGGAACCTCTGAGGGATCTGAAAGAGAACAGGACATTGACAGTTCCACTGCCTCTGAGGGTTCCTGAGGGCATGAGTAACCCACTGACTAGGGACACCAGACCATCTGTTTTACAGCCTGCCACGAGAAAAAGAGTGGCCTCATCTTCTGTGCCCATACCTGGGAAGGTGAAGAAAAGCCGGGCAGTGTCTACTGGGTTTGAAGAACCTATGGACTTTGACCAGTTGGGTCGCAGCGTACCTGCAACATCTACAAAACACAGTAGTGAAGATGCCAGTTCAAACTTCAAAGAAGATCACACTGTGGCTGGGCCATCTTCTGCTGACACTTCTGCTGTGCCTGAGCCATCTTCTGCTGACCCTTCTGCTGTGCCTGGACCATCTTCTGCTGATTCTTCTGCTGTGCCTGGGTCATCTTCTGCTGACCCTTCTGCTGTGCCCGAGACATCTTCTGCTGATTCTTCTGCTGTGCCTGGAACATCTTCTGCTGACCCTTCTGCTGTGCCTGGGCAATCTTCTGCTGATTCTTCTGCTCTGCCTGGAAAATCTTGTGCTGATTCTTCTGCTGTGCCTGGAACATCTTCTGCTGACTATTCGGCTGTGCCTGGGCCATCTTCTGCTGATTCTTCTGCTGTGCCTGGCACATTTTGTGCTGATTCTTCTGCTGTGCCTGGGTCACCTTCTTCTGACTCTTCTGCTGTGCCTGGGACATCTTCTGCTCATTCTTCTGCTGTGCCTGGAACATCTTCTGCTGACTATTCGGCTGTGCCTGGGTCATCTTCCGCTGATTCTTTTGCTGTGCCTGGGTCATCTTCTGCTGAGTCTTCTGCAGGCCAATGTGAACAGGTAATTTCCCCAAACATTCAAGGTTCCCTACACCCTTCCCTATCTAGCCAAGGAGTTCTGGGATCTTCCACTTCTCCTCCAGATGCTCAGGGATGGTCTGTATCCCACCAAAATGTTCTGGAACTAACCAAAGGTTTTCAAGGGTCTGTGGGACATTCCACATCTGCCCAGGCATCCCAAAGACTTTCCACTTGTCCTGAAAGAAAAATCATACATGTCTCCTCTTCCAGAAGGAGGTTCAAAAGTTTATCCGCTACCCTACAGGTCTCCAAACTTTCCACTTCTCCTCCCAAGCATGTTGGGCAAGACCCCTCTGGTCAAGGGGACCTACAACAGGCCCAATCAGAAAAAGACAGCTCCAAACCTTCTTCTCCCAAAAGTAAGATCAGTGACTTCTCATTTTTCACAAATGGAGCAAGTCGTACCACTTCTTCCCAGGAGAGTTTAACATGTTTGACAGCTGCCAAAGCAGGGCAGAGAGATAAGTCCTCTCACAAAGACAGCCAAAAATGTTCCCCCTCATCCCCAAAGTGCCCTAAGCAATCTGCTTCTAGTAAAGTGAGCTTGAGAACTGACCCTGCTGACCAAGGGGATTTCAGAACTTCCCCTTTAATCCAGGAGGACTTTCAAAGTCCCACACCATTAAAAAATGGGCTTAGATCATCTCTTACCGTCCAAAGGGGGCTAAATGCAATCACAAGTTCCCATGTGAGCCTCACAACGCTCACACCTGCCCACGTGGAGAAAAAACTTCCAACATCTACACCAGGAGCTCAAGGACCTTTGTCATTTTCAGAAGGAGTTCTTGAGAGTTCCACACAGACACAAGATGTGGTGGGAACACCCGAGGCCACCCAAGGGACTCTTGTGCCTTCTGCACACACACAAAGTCATCTAGCACCTTCGCCATCTTCACCAGGGGTTCTGAGACCGTCCCAATCTGTCAGGGGAGCACTAGGATTGTCTCCCTCTACAGGAGATGGTCAAAGACATGTTCTCAAGTCTGCTTTCCCACATAAAAGGAGAATAACGGATTCTCCTTCTGTGAAAAGGGATCCTGAAAATTCCCACTCCAGCAATTGGACAATGAAAGATGCTCCTTCTAAACAGCTGGGCTTCAAAATGTCCATATCTGACAGAGAATTATTCATATACCCCCTACCATCCAAAAGGGCCCTCCTGACTTGTCATCAGGACCAAAAGAGCCAAGGTTGTACCAAAACACTGCCAGTGAGCCATGCAAGTTCCATACTTGTACAGTGTGCTGAGACAATACAACCTTCCCTGCCTCCCCATGGGAATCTAGATCATTCTGTATCAGTAGGAGAGGCTCTAAAAATTTCTACTAACACATCAGATATGCTAGGGTTTTCCAAACCTGTACAAATTTCTCCAAGTACTAACCCAACTGAGGAAGGGACTGTGGGACAGAATACATCTACAAAAGGAGTTCTAGAAACAGCTCCATCTTTAGAAATGGCTTATGGATGTGGCACATCTACAAAAGTTGTTCTAAGACATATTCCACCTGTGCAGAATGTTCTGGATCCAATCCCATGTGTAAGAGGGGCTGTGGGACGTGATATGCATACACAAGGGTCTGTAGCATCCTGTACATCTAACAAAGGGAATTCCTTGGATTCCACCTATGCACAAGAATCCATGGGATCTCCCCAAACTTCACAGGAGGCTATGGGAACTTCCCTATCTCTTCAAGAGTATCAGCCATCTTCTCCAACTACACAAGGTGCTATAGACTCTTCCTCATCTGCACAAAGGGCCGTTGGTCATTCTCCATGCCCACAAGTGTCTCCAGAACATATTCCAAATACTTTAAAGGCTCTGGATTCTACCTTTTCTTCCAAAGGGGGCTTGGAAGCTGTTTTGCCCATCCAAATGGCCATGAAGCCTGATGTTTCTATACAAAAGGTGTTATCCCCTTCTTCAGCTGAAGAATGTTCCCTTCGAACTTCCACATGTACACAAGGAGGAGGTCTAGAAACTTCCCTACCTGCCCATGAGGCTCTTAGACCTCTCACATATGTCCATGGTGCTCTAGGAGAGACCACATCTACACAGGTAGCTCTAGTACCTTCCCCACATGCTGAAGCCACAGTCAAGACTTGCGCAGGTACACAGGGCACATTAAGACCTTCTCCATCTCAGCAAGAGGCCTTAGGATGTACTATATCTCAACAGGGTGCTCTACAATTATCTCCACCTACCCAAGAGTGTTCCTTTTACATGCCTTCTCTGGGGGGAACTGGTAGACGTTCTCTCTCTAACAAAGTGGTCCCCAGGCATCGAGTTTCTAGGAAAAACAGGTTAAGAGTTGATCCTTCTGACAAAGGAGGCTTCAGAAGTTTCCCATCTGATGAAGACAGTTTCGACCTTCCTCCTTCTGCAAAACGGGGGCTTGCATCATCTCCTGATGCCAAAGGAACTTCAAAAGCTGTAACTAATCCTCAGGTGAGTCCCACACCATCTATGTCTCTCCCAAAGGCCTTGGAATGTTCCACAAATGACCAAGGGACTATGGTAAGTTGCCAATCTACCCAAGGGCATGCTGGACAATCCGTATCTTCCCAAAAGGCTCAGTGGCCTTCTCTGTCTACCCCAAAAGCTCTAGTATGTTTACCATCTGCTCCAGGGCTTCAGGGAATTTTTCCATCTCTCCCAAAGGCTCCAGAACATGTTTGCCATGCTCAAAGTGATTTGTCACTTTCCAAAATAGACTTCAAAACTACGCAACCTTTTCTAAAGTTCCAAGGGTCTAAGGGAAAGTCCACATCTAAAAAAAATTGTTTAGAATGTGTGCCATTACCCCAAACATCTCTGAAAACTTCCACGCCTTGTAAAGCATCTAAAAATCTTTCTGCACAAGGTACCCTAGAGCCTTTGGTATCTGAACAAGGGGAAGGGACAGAATACCAATCAGAAAATGACAATCTGGGACAATCTATATCAGCACAAGGGACTGGAGGCCCTTCACCATGTCATAAAGGGGCATTAGGATCTACTCAACATGCCCATAGGAAGGAAAAAGTATTGCCATCTAATCAGGGGGCTGAAAAACATTCTCTGTCTCTGAGAGGGGCTAGGCAACTGCCCAAATCTGAAACTAGGACTCTAGAAAATTTGCCATCTAAACAAGGATCTTCTTCTAGTACCAAAACTACAAAACCATTGTTATCTTCCAAAGGGAGTGTGAAACCTTCATCATCTGCACAATGTGCTCAGAAAGCTCCCCTAAGGACAGCAGGTACTCTCACAACTGTGGGATGTAAACAATGGCCTCTAGAACATTCTATGGCTGTCCAAGAAACTGTGGGTTCTTTGCCATCTACCCCAGAGTTTCCAGAGAATTCAACATCTACCCAAAAAGAGCTAGGGTACTCATCACACAAGGTAGAATCTCAGGATACCTCACCTTCTTTCCAAGGGACTACAGGCCATTTGCCATGTCCCTTGGAGCCTACAGGACATTCACTATATGATCATGGATCTCAGGAATCTTCTTTAGAAGTCTCCAGTGATCTAGCACATTTTCTGTCTACCAAACTTTGCATATCTGCTCAGGCAACTCTGTGCCAGTCACGATGTACTCAACATTCTCTCCAGCAGTCATCATCTTCTCAAAAGACTCTGGGAACATCTGAGTCTGCCCAGCGTACTACTCATAGGCATTTGTCTTCTGTCTCAGGTTCTTTAGGAAGGTCACAGTGTGTGCCGAGGACTACAGGAACTTTGCCCCATGCCCTGACGCCTTTTGGTCAAACCTCACCAAAACAAGCAAGTCCAGCCCCTCCATCATCTTTGCCAAAAACTGTGTCAAGTTCCCTATATTCCCAAGCAGCTCTTGAGCCGCATGCATTGGCACAAATTTCTCCATTACCATCAGCATCTACTCAGGTGTGTGCACAAGCTTCCCTTTGTGCAGAAACCACTTTGGGAAAGCTCATAGCTGCCCAGGGGATTAAAGAACCTTTGTGTCCTAGCTCAGGGACTCTAGGTTATAAAGAAAGTGACAAGCAGGAACTAGGATCTTTTCCATGTGCCCAAGTGCCTCTGGGAATTCCCTTATCTGCAGAAGGAACTTTGGGATCTTTGTCATCTGCACAAGGGGTTCTGGGAACTTCCCTATCTGCCCAAGAGTCTCTGAGAACGTCCACATCCAAACAAAAGCATATAGAAACTGTGTCATCTGTTCCAAAGTCTTTGAAACATCCCACTCCTTCCCAGAGGGCTCTTACATTTTCTCCACCTGCTCAACATACTGGACAATGCACATCATGTTCCCCACAGACTACTGGACCTGCTCCAGGGGTTCTAGGAGCTTTGCTATCTTCTCAAAAGCCCAAGGAACTTTCAAGGGCAGCAGAGGAAACTTTTTCTGTGGGGCAAGACAAAGAAACACAGAGTACCTTGGGCCATTCGCCCCTGGTGAGGGAGGATGTAGCATCTTCTCAACCTGTGTCAGTGACTCTAGGAACTTTGCCACCATCACCTCCAGAACCTGGTAGACATTCATCTTCTATCCAAGTAGGGGGAGGAACTTTTGCATCCAGTCAAGGGTGTCTAGTACCTTTGCAATCATCCCAGGGGCTTCTGAAACTTTCGATCTCAGCCCAGGCAATGATAAATACATTACAATGTTCTGAAGGTTCTTATAATCCTCTGGGTCTTTCCTCTACAGAACAGGGAACTCAAGCATCTTCAGGTTCTGCTCATGGAGCTGTGGGTCCCTGTTTATCTACACAGGGGACAGTATGTCAATCCACATCTAAGCAAAGTTCTGCCCATCATTCTACATCCCCCCAAAGGTTTTCAAGTCCTTTACATACACAAGGTACAGGAACACAGTGCACCTCTACACCCTGCACAGTGGCAGATTCACCATCTACTCCAGTGTGTGAGGGATATTCCCACCCTGCTCAAAAGACAGCAGGAACTTTGGAATCTGAACAAGGATCTCTGACCATTTCTGCAACTGCACAAGGCTTTGTTGAGCCTTTGCCATCTCCGCAGGGGCCTCTAGGATATTCATCATCTGCACCAGGTGTGCAAAAATCTTCAACATCCACCACAGGACATGTGGTATCTGGTGGCTCACCTCTGGAACTTTCAATATCTGCCCACCTTATTCCCTTACTTTCTTCCCTAAGCCTTTCGGATACTTCCCTTTCTGTAGAAGGGACTTTAGATCTCTCAAAACGTACAGAGGGTACTCTAGGACATTCTTCTTCATGCCAGGGACCAAATGAGTCTTTGAATTCTGCTCAAAGGGCCCAACACACAGATCCACCTGCTTCAGAATCTTCAGGATCTATGCATTCTTCCAAAGGTCCTATGGTAATTTCTTTATCTGGACAAGGAACACTAGGATCTGTATCATCTTCCCTAGGGCCTTTGACAATGTCTCTATCTCTTCAAGTGAATCCAGGACCGTTGTTATCTGTTCAAGAAGCTGGAGGCCCTTGCCTGTCTTTACAGGGGAATCTGGAAGGTTACACCTGTATGCATGGCAAGCCAGGAATATCCAATTCTTCAACAGATTTCAAATTTTCAGCATCTACTACAGTGAGTCTAGGATCTTCTCCATCTGTCCAATTGGATTTGACAGTGCCACAGCCTGACTTATTACCACTGAACTCATCCCTGTCTGCCCAGGGTGTTCTAGGAACATTGACATCTACCCAAGGGTCTCCAGAAACTTCCTTGTTATCCCAAGAGCCCCCAGGAACCTGTTTGGATAAAGAGACTGTAGGATATTCACCATCTAATCCAGAAGATCTTGGTCTTTTTGAATCTGCCCTGGGCACACTAGAAACATTGCCATGTGTGCAAAACACTGCAGAAATAGCACCTGTTGCCCAAGAAATTATAGAGCCTTTGTCACTTGCAAAAAACTCCCTCAGGTTTCAACCTTCTTCATCACTTAGTCCAGAGTCAGAAGAACCCCTGCCATCTACCCAATGCATTTCTATGAGTTCAGATTCTGTGTCAGGGACTGTAGAATCTTTGCCATCTGTGCCAGGGGCTCTGGGGCCTTTGAAAACTAATGAAGGTGCTCTGGGTCTTTTAGTATCTGAAGAAAAAATTCTGGGAACACCCACATCTCCACAAGAAACTCTAGAACATTCTCAACCAGCCCAGGGGCTTCTAGAACCTACGCCATCTATCCAAGACACTGTAGAAACTTCCTTTTCAACAGAGTTTCTCGGACTGTCCCTTTGTGCACGTGATGACTTTGTTTCTATCTCTCCTCATAAAGAACGCCAGAGGCGTTTCTCTTTTCCCAAGAAAGGCCCTAGACTTTTCAATTCTACCAAAAGGGTATTGAAATCTGTCCCATTTCCTGAAGGGGATATCCAAACTTCGCTTTCAGAACTTGATGTCTTAAAACGTATCTCTTCTGCTGAACGTAGCCTCACATCTTTCAAGTATGCCAAAAAAGACTCAAGTCCCACTTCCAGTTCCCCTCCTAAAGAAGGTGTCATTCCTTCTCCCTCTCCAGGAGGTTGCTCCAGACATTCTAATATGGGAGAAACAAGATCAAGACAAGCCTCTTTAGACCAAACAGGATTGAAATCTGTGCCATCAGAAGATGAGGGCTGGGAACTCTGCCATTCTTCCAAAATGGGGTTAAGAGGTTGCAATTCTGACAAAAGGGGTGCAAAGCTTGAAACTGAGACCAACAGAAACTTCACCATTTCAGATTCTGCCAAAGGAGCCTGTGGATCCTCACCATCTCCTGAGGAGGGCCTCAGAAGTCCCCCACCTCCCCAAGGCATTCACAGACAGTCCAAGTCTACTAAAACCACATCAAAAGAGGCCCCTTCTGACCAAAGGGACACTCAAGCTTCCAATTCTGAACATGAGAGTTGCAAACCATCTTCTTTGTCAGAAAGAGAGCTCAGATATTCTTTATCTTCCAAAAAAGATAAGAAACCTAAAGCTACTCCCCAAGAGGGCATAGCATCCTCCATCTCTACTGAAGAGTGCACACAAACCACTAACTCTCATGAAGAGAGCCTCAGGCATTCCACCTTTCCTCATGAGATTCCCAGACACACTACTTTTACCAGGAGAAGAGAGAGGAATGCCTCTGAAACCCATGGAGCCCTGGAAAGGTCTGCTGCAGACCAAGAAGTCATTGAGTCATCTCAAGATGGAGACAGTCCCCATGGGGGTGTCAAACATTCATCATCACCCCAAGAGGATACCAGCCACCCTGTTTCTACTAAGGAGAGCTCAAAACATGCTCCTATTGTCCAAGAAGGAGAGAAACCTTCCATTAGTTCCACACGGGAGCGCACAGCTTTGGTTCCTATCTTATGGGGATTCATCCCTCCACCAGTTCCAAAAGGGAGTACAACATCACTCCCTGTTAGACAAAGAAATTACAGTCATATCATATGTCAACCAGAGGACCTGGTACCTTCCCTCTCCTACCAAGGGAGAGACCCAGCACTCCAATATGAATCTGGATACCCCCTTTATAACCCTTCTGACCTTGGGGGCCACAGATACACACATTTTGTTCGAAGCAATCTCAAAAGGATCCCACTTCAAAGTAGGAGATATACTGGTTATATCTTCTCCTCTAAAGGAGCTATCAGTCCTTCTCAAACTGACCAATATGGATTAAGACTTTCTAGTTCTTACCAAAGGGACATTGGATATGTACGCCCTGTTTCAGGCAGCCTCAGAATGTTTCAGGCTGAAAGAGATAGACTCTCAAATGCCCCATCTAAGACACTGGGTCTTAGAGAAGCTTTTTATGACAGAAAAGTATTCAGAAATGTGTCTTATAATCAACAGTGGGTCAGACCTTCAAGTTCTGCCCTAGGAAGCTTCCGAAATTCCTCTTCTTCCCAAGGAGGTATCAGAGCTTCCCAGCCTGCCAAATGGAAGCTCTAAGGCAGCCCATCTAAAGAGGATGGCCTGGGCCCTACTCTCATTTACCATGGCTTTTTCAATTCTTTTTTTTAATCTAAAAGTCACCCTTATGTTTTCCCACTCTGTGCACCATATAAACAACAGGAGTTTAATACTTTTTCTTCTCATCCACCATCTATCAAACTTACAACTTCTATTTCTAGCTGCCTCAGATACACATTGAAGCATCAGATAAGTTCTTCTGACTAAAAGAATGCTAAGTATTCCCCCTTCTGATTAAGAGTAGCTCACAATTTGTAGTCAAAATGGCATGCTATAAAATGTATTCCTCGCGGAGAATAACATGTGCTTCTTCTGACCACTGTATATCTAGGCCTACTTGAACTGACCTAGTTGGTGAAAAAAAAAACTCCCTCTATTAAAGTTGCACTGAGTGCATCTTATTCTGATCTGATGACCTAATGACCTCCATCCAAATAACAGGACATGGATGCCTGAGGTCCTGATGCATAAGAGTAGCCTGCAAAGTCATAAACCCAGGAGAATATATATATTTAAATATATTTTTATATATTTATATATTATATATAATTATATATATGTATATATACATTTGTATGTATATATACATATATATATATATATATATATATATATATATATGAAATAACAAACCATGCCATGTTCAAAAATAGGCAACTGAGTTATCAGGAGA
Organism: Arvicanthis niloticus; assembly: GCF_011762505.2. Taxonomy (NCBI): domain Eukaryota; kingdom Metazoa; phylum Chordata; class Mammalia; order Rodentia; family Muridae; genus Arvicanthis; species Arvicanthis niloticus. The sequence goes on along the minus strand of NW_023044978.1, from coordinate 6,187,598 downwards.
CCTAGCTAAGTACTGCCTCTTAGCATGTTGGAGATTGATTACACTGCTCCCTGGCCTGCATGATAGGAATGTTCTTGGTTCCCATGAAGACTACATAAGGAAATTTTCAGGCCTTCTCTACTCTCCAACTTGACTCTTGATCTTCCTCTGACACAAGAGTCTTTGCAATTTCTGTTTTCCCCTACATGGTATGAGACTTTTGCCTCTAAAGATTGGTATCCTTAATAGTTTTGGGATATGTCAACATTCTCATTCTGTCCATGGGTCCTTCAAATTGTGTTTCTGACACAAAAGCAGGAAAACACACACTTCCCCAAATCTCTGAATTGGAGCTCAAATCATTCTCAAGGTTCTCAAGGGGTCCGCAGGCATACTCTGTCTTAACAAGGAGGCTAAATGCACTCCAGTCATTCTCAAGTAGGCATCAGACCTACAGCTTAAGAACTACTGATCTTCCAAATTTCTGTATGGATCAAGGGGACTTTTGACCTGTCCATTGTGAACCAGGGATACTCAGATCTTCCCCAATAGCCTAAGTGACCTTCATCTTAACTGTATAGGACCAATGTGCTTCACAACTTTCACCAGTAACTCAAGGGTGGTTCAGTTATACCCTCTCAACATCAAATGTGTAACAAATTCCCCAGTTTTCAAGGGAGCATTAACATACAATTCCTTTGAGAACCTGAAACCTCAAACATTCATTAATTGCTCAAATTGACCTCAGAGTTACCACTTCAGAACTAAGGTGTCCCATAAGTCCTCAATGACTTGAAGAGGTCCTAAGACCTATGACATAATAAGCAAAGGACTTCAGACCTTGACAAGAAGGCCACAGATACAGCCCTTTTATGATCAGCATACAATAGAATTGATAAAGTCACAATGGGGCCTCAGATGGACCCTTCTAGAACAAGGACAATTTATGTCTCCAGCTAATAACTCCATCAAGTCATGCCCCCTCAGAAGTAAACAAACCCATGATGACAAGGAGCCTGATACCCAGTTGGAATATCTTCTGAAGAGGGCCTTAGCCTTATTTCCTCTAACCATAGTAGCCCCTGACATTAGGGTATGCCAACGGGGTCAGCTGACCTTGAATAAATATATTTTATTCTTCCTCTGTCTGCACTGGAGATGTCTGAGACATGCCCCTTTGATGAAGCAAGCTACAGAACTGACTTTGTCACTGAGGAGTGTATCTCAAACATTCAGGCTCACCTGTAGTGTGACCTACAAGGATCCTTGTGACCAAGAATGCACAGGAGCTTCTCTCTTTGTTCAGGGCTGACTCAGGTTTTCCACTCAACTAAGAGAGACCAGAAATTCTCCCTCAGATTTCATTGGTTAGGAAATACACCTTAGACCACCAAAAACAAAACAAAACAAAACAAAACAAAACAAAACAAAAAAAACCAGACAACCCTGGATTCAAGTTCCATGGCCACTGAATCAAAAGCTCAGCCTGGATCCAAGGCCATTTATATATAGGAAACACACCCAGATACTTTGGCCCAACTTTTCAGAAGAAACCTCAGATCGATGTTAAGTCAACAATGGAGTCCTCAGAGACAAGAATTTTCTAGAGTTATCTGAAGTCGTGGAAGCTTGGATTTCCTGGACCAACCTCCTCTACAGAAGGTAAACAGGGATATTCCCCTACTGTCCAACAGGGTCGAGGGCCTTTCTCCTTTTCAAAATGGTGGTATTTTTCTTCCTCTGATGATTGGGGCCTTCAAAGTCAGCCCTTTGACTCAATAGGCTCTCATAACAATCCCTACTGCTCAAGGGCCTGTGGGATATTTTACCTCTGACCAAGGTGCATTGCTCCCTTTGGTCAAAGTTCACAGAAATCAAGAGGAGAAAGCAAATCCTGGAACCTTATGCTACTTCCTTGAGTAAAGTCACATGACCTGTTGTGAAATCATCTGTCTAGCATAGTTCTGGTTGGTTGGATATAATTCTTAGGAGGCAATCATGCTGAGGTGTGATCACATACCCATGGTGATCATGAATCATGGTAACTCTATTTGCTCTCCTGCTGCTTCAGCTAAAGGTATGGATATTCTAGACTGAAGAACAGTTCGAAGGTGAGGCAATGCTAAGGCCTCATCAGCTAAGGTAAGCAATTTAATTTTTCCATAAAATATTATGGAATTTTTTATACTCAGATCATCTCTCCCATCACAAGGATATCCAGGACCTTCTTTCTTCCCAGGGGTATGCACTCTTTCTACCTTTGATTAAAGAAGCATCATATTTTCCCACTGAAGCAAAGGGAGCCTCAGATCATTCCAGTTTGTCAGAAGTCTTAAACATTCATTTAGTTTGAGGAATCCCATACAACTTCCTGAACATCTCTGTGAGTTTTCATGTCAGTGACTTCTCTGCAGGATCTGTAATCAGAAGAATTTGTGTTAAGTCCATTTCAAATTGGAGGGTGTCTAGATCTCCCTTATTCCAAGAAGATAGAAAGTTTGCTTTTTCCTTGACAGTGTATGTCAAAGATTCTTCATTGCATCATTACTGAACCTACAAAACTGAGCTGAAAGGGAAATCTGGGAAACAATAAGAAAAATATCTGAGGCTCAGTCTACAGTATCAGGAAGCTGTGAACTATGGTTTCACAAACTTCTCATTCAGCTCAAGGAAAACTGTAGTTTCAGTAATGATGCAATGAAGAATCTTTGACATGCATACTTTGTCAATGAAGAAGCATACATTCTATCTTCTTAGAATAAGGGAGTTCTAGACACCCTTAAATTTGAAAGGGACTTGGTACACATTCTTCTGCTTACAGAGCTTACAGAGAAGCCACCGACATGAAAACTCACAAAGATGTTCAGAAGTTGTATGGGATTCCTCAACCTAAACGAATGTTTAAGCCTCCTTTGGACAAACTGGAATGATCTGAGGCTCCCTTTGCTTCAGTAGGAAAATATGATGCCCCCTTAATCAAAGGTAGAAGGAGTGAGTACCCGAGGGAAGAAAGGAGGTCCTGATATCCTTGTGACAGGAGCGATGATCAGAATATAAAAATTCCCATAATATTTTGACCAAGCATCCCCTGACAATGGTTTCCTCAGAGAATCCACTTCTAGTCATAGAATTCTCAGTGCTATTTCTCTAGGAGGTCTTAATGTTTCCCTTCTGATCTGGATGACAAGTCATCCCCAAGTGACTGAAGGGATGGCAGATCACTCTGAATGGACATCCTGGGACATAAAATGATATCCTTGAACCTGACAGTAAAAATCTGAGCCCAGATCTAACTTCTATCTTTAAGATTGACACTTGAAATGGAGCAGGTCCATCTTTGCTGCCTCTGCCTGTGCTGCTGTTGAACACCTTGTGGAGAACTTGGAGCCAGAGATTACCAACCAATTTGTAAGAAAAAAATTTCTCTGTTTCCTGGGAAGCACGCCTCAGAGTCCCAGAACACATGGGTATTCTGGACTGTGAGGACATTTGCACTTGATAAGGTATTTTCTGCACCTTCTTTCAATTCCCATGGTAACCTATTGCCTGAGTGATTATGTGACCTTTCTGCTCTTCCCTATCCTCCCAACATATTTTCTATCTCAAAGTGAGACCCATGACCTTTTCACAAAAGATCAATGTACTTTTTATAACTAACTGATCAGGCATAGTTCCAAAGGTGACTATTTCTGTAAACAAGGGACCCTAGTCCACTCTGATTTGAGGTCCAATAGTCCAAGTTTAGAATCAGAGCCTAGAACCTGTGCCATCTGACACAAGGCAAGTCCACAGAAACGTAATAACTTCCAACATTTCTGCCTAGATCTGGACAGCTGAACAAACTAGATGTAACCTAGCCAGCAACAGTCATCCAAACCCTTGGGAAAAAGAAATGAGTTTCTGCCTGCTCTCTCCCAGAATTAACACAAGCGATACAGATACAAAACTCTGAATTGGAAACGTATAATTGCTGCCAGAAAATTTCTCCACTGTATAAGGTACTGTATAATGGCCTTTACAATTGACAGAAGTGTATATGGCACCTTCACTCTGCCTGAAGAAGATTCTGTTCTCCTTTTTCAACAGGGCCTCAGGGTTAATGTTAACTTACTCCTTCTCACTACAGCGAACAAAATGGCAGAACTCTCCTAGGACTAACATTGCCCTAGACCCCATTTGCCAAATGGGCCCTTAAAACACCTATTATGCCTTACGTGTTCCTTACAAATTCCTATTCCTATAAAGTTGCTTTGAGTCTTTTCTCCTTAAAGGGCTGTCAGATCAAGGGAGCTTTATACCACTCATTCTACATAAAAGAGCATCAAACATTCCCTGTCTGTCTTCCCAGTAGGATTTTGGGCCTATTGTTGACCTCCACCTGCCAAATAGATTTTAGACCTTCAATTTCTGCAAAGGGGGCCCTGGGAAATCAAAATCTATTCAAAAGGGCTCTCAAAACTAGCCCCTGTGTAAAAAGGCTGTTTCAAACCTTCATCCTCTACACCAGGGGACTTCATGTCCACCTGGGCAACTAAAGAACCACCAGACCTTCTCTTCAACCCATGCCTCACAAACACCCCATTAACGAAGTTTTCTTTAAAGCTAACCGCTCTGTCCAAGACATCTTTACAACACATTTGCAAACAATGGTACCTCACATTTCTCTGCTTTTAGATCATGGGATAGAAGATATAAAGATGAAATCGGCTTTCATACCTTGTGCCTCAAAATTGGTCATCAAAAATGCAGAACTGACCTTATAGTCGCATGCAATTAAAATGGTATAAAAGCAAAACAGAGGAGGGGGAATGGGATAGGAGGTTTTAGGGAGGGGAAATGGGGAGAGGGCATGACATCTGTTTTGTAAGTAAAATATCCAACAAAATATTCTAAATTAAAAAATGCATGATGCCTATCAATTATTTGCAGATGTGTGCAGTTTGAACACAGATTTGGGGAAACATCAATGCTTGTTGGAAGATTGAGGTGATCATTGCCTGGACTCTCACAGATTTCACATAGGGTATGCATCTGGGGTGAGGCAATCAGAACATTCCTCCAGTGCACAATGTAGTCTAGAACCTTCCCCTGCTGACCATGGGTGAACTGGATATTTCTGTTCTACAAAATAGGACTGGGGACCTCTAGCTTATGAACCAAGACATTCAGGATTTCTCCTTTGCTGAAGGTTGTCTTAGAACTTCTCATTCTGGGAAGAGGTTCCCAGACTCCTCTGTTGCCCAGTTACTTTCACACTCCTTGTTTTTTGAAGTTCCTGAGAGAACTCGGCCTCTGCCCTTCCCTTCATCAACAATGTGGCCTTGGATCTTGTCCACTTCTGCAAGGGAGGATGTGAGCCACTGTCTTTGACCAAAGGAAGCTCCCACGTTCCTTTTTTCCAAAGGTGACATTAGATATGCTCTTTTGAATAATTGTGTATCGTGCCTTGTATCTTCAAGAATTCTCTTATGTCTTTGAACTACCTCCAATGTATACACTATAATAAGAGAGATCCAAGCCTTTCACCTTTCACCATGGTGGCTAAGGAAATATATTGTTTCACTCTAGTTTGAGGTCCCAGGACCTATGTGGAGAATTATTGGCTGGATCCTATGTTATGCTCCATAGCCTAATCACATTGCTGTTGCCCATACATGGACATGTTAAGACAAACTGAAGGAGGCAACCCAGCCAGGGACAGGCATCCAGGGTGTTTGAAAAAGGATTGTCTTGTTGCCTGAACTCCCCCAGACCAAACACAAGTTGTGGAACCTCTACCAACTAAAGAAGAGTTAGAAGCTGAAGAGCAGTGCTGGGACCTTCCTTTACTGAATAAGGTAACAGGGTCATTCATGTCTATCAGGATGCTGCATGGTACTTACCCCTCTCCTAGGGCTTTCTAACCCATCCATACCTTTGCACAACCAGGTCTCAAAGTTTTCTCTTTCTCATAAAGGCCCGAGCACTTTCTTTCTTCCCAAATTACCTCAGTTTTTTTACTTTACTGAAGAGAATGTCAGACCTCCCTCCTACAACTAAACCTACTGCAGACCTTCCCCATTTGTCCAAGGTGGACTAAAGTACTCATTTAGAGGAAACACCCTCAAACTTTCTGTTTCTTTGAAAGCAGGCCTAAGTCATTTGTCTTCTGGCTAAAGAGGCCCCAGGTAGAGTAAGGCTTATGCCATCCCTTCTGTAGAAACCAGAATCAAATCTACTCACATGCAGTCCAGTGTAGTGTAAAAGGAGGCTATGATATCCTCCTTCAACAACAAGGACTATAGACATCCAGTTCATGGCCAAGGGTGTATTTCTCATGAAACAATGATGACAGAGACCACAGGTTTGTCTCCTATGGCCAAGTGGGTCTCATTCATTCCATCTGTAGTCACAGGAAATTCAGATGTAGCCTCTAGCTATGGGACACCCTAGTTCATAGCTTCATTCCAAGGGCACCTTACACTTGACTTTAAACACGTCTTACATTAGTGCCAATCTCTCTGACCAAATTGCCAGGCAAACACAATTGCAACCACAGAGTGGGACCCCACAAGTTTCTGGGTGTATGACAGAGGGTAGAAAATGGAAAGTGAAAACTAACAGATATGCGATCTATAGGTGGTTGTCAGAAATGCAATGTTCCTGTCTCTCATTTAAGGATATGCACAGACCAATACCACTTTGAGGGAGTATCAGATTTCAGACCACTTCTCATCCTGAAGAAAGAACTTGCTGATTGTTTCTTGTACTCTTCCCAACAGGATGTACAATATATGGATAATGAAAGCTGGGAAGACTCTTTGGACACAAAAGATGCAGTACCATACTGTTCTCCCACTACCCAAGGTAAGCTAAATTTCTCCCTTCTGCACAGTGAGAGGATTAGAGCTTGCTATTTGTTTAAACATGGCCAGGCACTTTCTTTCTAAGCAAAGCAGTTCTGGATGACTCCAGATGTTCCATTTATGAATACAGACTACTCAAATTGCATCTATTTTCCAGGCATCACATACCATCTCCTTTGGATGAAGGGTCATCAGCACTTGACTTGGAATGGGTGGCCTTCAGGCCTTTCTGCTCTTACAAATACTACCTTAAACCTTCCCCTTCTGTCCAAGGTCAGTAATAAAAATGACTGGAGTTCACTACTGGGATCTCAGGATTTTCATTGTGCCTAAGGGGACCAAGATCAAAGGGTCCTCAAAGCATCCCCCACCTATATATGGGCCTCAAACATAACCCTCTGATGATGAACTTTAGATCATTTCCCTCTAACCATGGCCACTAAGAAAATACCTGTGTGACCACAGGGGCATCATTTAATTCTGCCCTGTGTTAACAGAGCCTGACACTTCAGTCTTCTGTTTTTCATACCATCCTTCATGCACTTACCCATGTAGCTGATGACAAACTTCAGGAGGACTTAGAGACTGACAATCATGACTGATGAATAATTCTTAGATTGCTGCCTACCACAGTGTAACTGAGGATGCAAATCTTCTAAACTGTGAAGCAGTCCTACCATCCCTGCTCAAGGTAGGCTAGGACATTTTTTCATCCTTAAAAAGGTTTGGGACTTTAAGCAGACTCTAAGTGTGCTTTAATCTTCTACTTCTGAACATCATTGCTTTAGACAATCAAATTCTGTCCATTATATATCAAATGCACCCTCTGCATATAAGAGGGTCCAATATCTATCTTACAGGATGGACAGGGCATGAGATAATCTCTCCCTGCCCAAGGTCTCAAAGTCCACTTTGAGTCAAAAAGGTCCACAATAATTAGAAGGATTTCAACTTCATTTCTGATGAAGGAGGGCACAAAAATTCCACTTAACTGTATCTCACATCCAACTCCTCTCATCTGAAAGGGACATCAGAATAACTACTTTTGTTACAGTAGTCCGCAAATGCACAGTCTCTGTCCAAGTGGTCTGTAAATGTCATCCTTTCATAGTGAATCTTTGGTGCCTTTCTCTCTGCCTATAATGAGGAGCCTCAGACACTCCATGCCTGCTCATAAATATTTACTCTTACCCTTCTGTCTAGGGGGCAACAACATTTTCTCCTAATGCCCACAGTTCTTGAAATCTTTTAGCCCAAGGTGGACTCATGCCCACCCTCTTTTGAAAGGTGTCAATTGATCTTGTTTTACTGACTTTGTGTGCCTGCTATATCCCAACTGTCTAGGATATCTTCCAAGCTTATTCCTACTACATATATTCTGAGACATTCCTCCACTGAAGAAAGAGGCCTTGGACTTATTTCCTCTGACCAAAAGTTTCATAGCCTAAAGATAACCATTCAACCTGTTGGAATATTGAAACAACTGCAGCCTGGACTTTCCCACAGCACACAAAATATATGGACACTCTAAATACTGAAAAATAATTGGAAAGTAATCGAGCAATACTGAAATTTCCTGTGGTCCACAAGGTATTTACATTTTCTCCAATGAGAAATGGTCTTTATTATTTTATTGAAAATAGAAAGAGATTTTACCTCTGTGACAAATAGGTATAGAATTTCACTTTTCACAGAGTTTCTCAGAAATCCCACTTATGACTAGGGTGCTGTGACACTCTTATTCCCATGAAATCTGGCACATTACCTCGTAGAGGAAGGGCACAACAGTGCTACTTCCAAGCAAAGCTGACCAAGCTCCTCCCCCATTCTACACAGGAAGATTTAGACATTCATAAGAGGCAGTGCTCCAGACCTGGCCTGTGTGATTGAGGAAACACCACAGAGTCACCATCTTCCCAGTGCATCTCTTACACACAACTTCTAATTTCAGAGGTCTGGGAAGCACTGTTCTGACCTAAGAGATCTAAGAGAACTGTGGAGGGAGGTCCCCTTGAAAAGAATATCAAGGCAAGGGTAAATGAGACTACTTTATTTGTTTTGGTCCCACAGACCCAGACAGTCTGTCCTCCATGCAGAGAAATGCGTGGATGGACATATATTTGAGGAATACACTGAATATGAGGCTACTGCATTCCAGGTTCTTAGAAGACTTCTAAGACATCTGTCATGCCTAGCACCAACTATCGGATGGTATGAATTCGAGATTGTGATTTCAAGTTTGGAGCTAATAAAGGAACATTCTTTAATTCTCAAGGTATCAATCAACCTTCAACTTCTGCTCAATAGTGCTCCAGACATAAAGAGTAAGAAGGCTGAACCTCTTCCATACAATCCTGGGGACCTCCAATCTCATCTTTCTACTTTAGAGCATCTTGGATCTATCACATGTCCCCAGAGGGGCAGAAACAATTCCTCCTCTGCACACAGGGAGATTAGATATATCTCCCCTTACCCAAAGTTCTCTTAGTACCCTCTATTACTGAATTGGCTTCTAGACTATTTCCTCTCCCTAATTATACCTGAAATATTCCTCTTCTCACCAAAGGATTCCATGCTGCCTGTTCTAATAGAGAACTACACTCCACCAGTATCCAAAGGGTTCTCAGAACTTCAAACTGTTTTCCTGTGGGAGTGTACTCACTAAGTACATAATTGGGCCTCAGATCCTTCCAAAGTCCTGCCTCTGATTTTCCAGTGGGTCTCAGATTTCATTTTCCCCAGGCCATCTTCAAATATGCCTTTCTAACCAAGGAGGACATCACATTGTCCTCCTCTGGTGCAGGGTCCTCAGACATTCCCCACCCTATCTTTAGGACCTATATTATTTCCATCCACCCAAAGGGACCTCCAGACCTCCCAGCTTGTAAGTTCCAGAGCCCAAGCTTAGCAAGTGCAGCCCAGAACAGAAGCTCACTGCCTCAAGGCAGAAACCAAAATGATGTGTTCCCCACATTTCATACCTAGACCTAGCAGCTGAACATATGCTTAAGAAGGAGAACCAGTGTGGGACTGTCAGCCAGGTTTTCTGATGGATGCTCAGACTGCTGCCTGACCTAGCACCACATTCTCTACAAGGAACCCATGTCTCTGAGGAGGAGTATGCAAATTTCAAAATCTACCCAACCAAACATGCTAGTTTACCTCTATAAAATGGTCACAGATTTCCACTCTCTTCCCAAGAAACCCTCAAATATTTCAGCTCTGATCCTAGGGATCGTGTATTTTCTCCATGGTTTTGGGGGTTTCACTTCTTTCCCATACCCCTCGACAAGATTCAGACTACTCTCCTCTGACCCACTCATCCCTGGTCATACATCTCTGACTAGTCTTGAGGGCATTCAGGGTCTGCATATGAGGCCTTCAATAATGCCCACATTGTCTCACACATACTCTTTCTGACGAATGGGATCTTCAAACTCCACCTCTGGCTAAGGAAACTTCACACAATCCTTTCTCATTAGATGGGGTCTCTGTAGTGATATCTTTATCCTCCGTGCAAACTCTGGTTTTACCTTCTGACCAAGCAGCTTTCCCACTTTGCTCAAAATATGTAACACTTACACAATGCAGACAAAGAGGCCTTGATCATTCTCCTACTTATCGATATAGCATTCCTTCCCTCAGGTATGAGATCTCCAGAGGAGCAGAAAGAGGCTGAAATACCATTCATCATCTTCAGAGCTTTCAGCATCAGTGGAGTGGTCCCAACCTTACTGCCCAGACATGGATGGTTGAACACAAACCTGCTGCTGCATGCAACCTTACTGCAATCACTACATCATCCCTTTGGCAATTTCTGTCACATTATATTGTGATTACACTTTTTCTATAGAAATTAAATCATTTTAAAACACATATCTGAAATGTTTACTGATTTCAACCTGCTTTATGTCTGGTTTTGTTATTTGATGTGCTAATTTGTGGACTTAATTCAAGTGGTCTGTATAGATAACTAAAGCCCAGTAAATTACTCTTCAATCTCAGGCTACTATTCCATGCTTGGAATGTTTGAAAGAAAAAAATACATGTAACATGTTTCACACTTCTGCACCTTCTTCTAAGTATATCTGTGGATGATTGAATGAGGAGTGAATGAACATATTTCTTTTACTGGCATACCAAGAACATACTCGTGGATAAGGTAAGTTGACAATGTGATGCAAAGAATAGTTGTCACCAACTCATTTCTTTATGATGTATAATGGAAAATACATTTTGTATACACATTTAATTCTGTAAATGGATGCATGATCAAAATATCTATGATGGTCTTGTGAACTTAACCTAATATACTTTAGATATTTTAATTTTCCCTCTCAAGGAATACATTTAGTATGTGTAGAAAGATACTTCATGATATTTTCATATAAGGTTATATAACTTTTCATACATAAATATGAAGTTTGTTGTAGAAAGTTCTTTAAACCAAGCATTTACTCCACTATTTCAATTTAATCTGTTCCTTGAGTCTATTAATATGTGGCCCTTGGGAATATATCTCCCAAAACTCCATTGCTAATACAGCCATAAAAATACTTTGGATACTGACAGAATCCTTGGAGTGTGTACATATAAAATCACAAAATTTTGTTTATATTCTTTCTGGGATATGTTGTTCTACAATCCAGAATGTCTTTTGCATCATTTTTTAAATCAGTGTTTCCGTTGCTTTGCTGTACTTACAAGAGTTGCTAGAAATGACTGCTGCTTTAGGGGTTAAGTATTTTGTTAGTGGAGATATAACCAGAACTCTAAATAAAACTTTCTGACTGAGTGATAGGTAAATTTAGTTGCGCTATATTCAAAGTTAATTTATCATTGAACCATACCCTTTGTTTTACTGGAAAAGAAAAAGTGGTTTGCTTTTTATGGCTGGGTCACAGTTTGTATAGTAAAGAAATGTTGTAACCTTTATATCTCAATTTTAACATTTCTTTATTTGTATTATAGGAAATTGATGATGTTGGAAAAAACACATGTATCTTGGAGTAGAGGTTGTATGACAAAATATATTAAGCAGCACAAATACCTTCTGTAGAAGAAGTGTGTGTGGGAACAGGGACTCCAGTAAAAAAAGCTGGGTCTGCAGAAAGTGATTGACTGACTGGAAATTTAGTGCTTTGGAGACAAGGGACATTTTTTCTCTGTGTAGGTCATTAAGGGTTAAATTATGACCTCATGACATTCACAGTCAGATGCCAGCATATGTTAGAAGGACATGTGGTATACAACTTTCTACCCCTGCATTGCTTGCCTATTGTCATAATGTTGAGGCCTAAATGACTCCTGTGGGATCTGGAAGGGACTAATAAGTTAGTTAAATCACTTATAGCTGTGATGATATCTTTTCAGTGTTAAAATTCTATTGCTACTTCTTCAAAGGTGATCTGGTGTTTAGTACATTGCTTCTTTATTCTCCATATTGATTTATATCCCTATGGCTCAGAATACCCATGTTTTCTCACACTGTTACCCACTCATATTGCCATTCTATAGTTTGAAGCTCAGTTTGACCCAGTATTGGCCAGTGGAATTCATGGTGTCTTCATCTGATGCCTCTGGAGTATTTCCTGAGTCTGAACATTTCACTCTGTGTCTTTGAATAGTACATGGAAAGGCGGGGCTCCTGGAAATGTAATGGTAAATGGACAAGCTCACACTTCCACTTTGTGTATATATTCCCTGGCGTTGCTGGGTGTGTTCAGGGTTATCAACTAGGAAGAAGAAAGGGATCCTGTATTCCTGCTACTGAAGTAGTCTGGCCAGACAATCCACCATCATTCCATCCTCTGGGATTTAGCTGCTTTCTCCTCCTGGTTTCCTCTACTCCATGTTTATTTCCTGTGTGTTACCTTCCAGTGTGACAGAGAAAGGTTTGATCTCTGTATCCCAGAAGCATGAGCTCATTGAGAAGATTGCAGTGTTCTGTGGAGATTCCCTTCCCGGTCCGAATGTATGTATAGAATGTGTGTTTGCTCTGGGCAGGCTTTTTCTCTTCTACCATCCTATCCTAATTAACAGGTTATTCATATCCTGTTTCATGTTCATCAGCAGTCTTTTGAGGTTAAGTGTGATTCCATGTACAAAAACACTGTGCCAACTCAAAAAGAAGGAGGGACAAAGACTCTCTGGAGTAATTCTTTTACAGCAGGTGTCCATGAACTCAAGGGTAGTTGCTAAATTAGTGGTCCTCACATGTGGTGTGTGCTGCATGTCTAGCTCTTTCTGGTGTCATTCTTAATATTGTTCCTTCACAATCTTCCCGTGTAAAGTTGAGTTCTTAATACACCCCTTTATTCTCCACATGGGAAGTACTTCTAACTACTTGCCCAGGAAATCTTTGGGATCTTCATATTGAACACAAACACACACACACACACACACACACACACACACACACACACACACACAAACACACACTAGTTAAATTGTAATTGCCTTGGCTACCTCAAAGGCAATTTCTAAATGCACTCATAAATCTACCCTTGCTACTCCATGTCCAATCAAGGAAGTGGCCAGTGGCCACTTACCAGAAATTTCATATGGCTCTTTGGCCTTATCTACTGAACCTCCTATGTCCATCCATCATTCACCCCCATGTCCTTGTGATTCCTTTCTCCTCCCTCCTGATGCCTAGCATTTGCAACTCTGTGGTCCTGACCCATCTCTCTTTGCACAGTTATTGAACCCTGGCATCTTTATTGATCAACCAAAACCCCATTGGGAACAAAGACCTTTAAATTTTGGACACACATTTCCAAGTTGAATTAAGCATTAGAACCAGTCTCCAACAACCCATGTAATAGTAAAGTCTCCAATTCATATAATCTGTATGTTTAGAGAACAATATCACATCATACCACACCACCACATATAATCACACCAGACCATAGCACATCACCACACACCATAGCGCACCAGAATGCACCACAACACACCAGAGTGTATCACTGCAACACATTACAGCACACTGCATCACACTATAGCACACCCGTGCACACCACACTACACCACACAGCACTACAGTATATACATTCTTGCTCCAAACAACACACAGATTGATATAAAGAGCAAATAAAATTTGTACATTGTTAATGCATTTTCTTCAGTCTTTATGTTGTACTGTCTTCCAATATTTCTCTTTTCCCTCTGTAGACTTGTCTCTCTTTTAAGAACTTCCTTTTGTCCTGATGAAAACTATGTGTCATGTTAACAAACCAGTTTTTCTTTGTATTTTGTGTGTTAATTCCCTTAAAGTCCTAAAGAATAATTTATCTATACATAGAAATTCAAGGTGGACAGCTGGTTTATTTCAACATTTGCTGTGCCACATTCTCTGGACTATGTGACTTCTTGAAATAAAATGTGTGTGTGTGTGTGTGTGTGTGTGTGTGTGTGTGTGTGTGTGTGTGTTTCTTCTACCTGAAACAGGGTAGAACTTTTAACTTTTAAATTTACTCCAAAATTTTCAGCATATCTGTTTTTCTATTGTGTGTCCTTTCACACCTAAATGTACCTTCTGCTTTAATGTCACATATTTTATTGTCCTCTCTCTTTCTATCCTCCTCAAATCTTGTCTACTTCTGTTAGTGGTCCACTTTCTTGATTCATGACCTGCAAAAACACACACAGACATACACACAGACATACACACACACTCGTCCATACACACACTGAAGCCACACTCACAATGCACATATAGTTCTTCATTCAATAAACGAGAAAAAACATGCAGCATTTTACTTTACTGTGTGTGTTTTATCAGTGAGCATTTTGAAAGTTTAAGCCCTGCACTACATTTATTTCTGTATAAGATCATTATTCTTTAGATATTTTTCACTTTTTGTCTCATATGAAGTTAATGTTGCTGTGATAAAAACACAATGACCAAAAGCAAGTTGGGAAGGAAAGGTTTGTTTGGCTTACACTTCCACATCACTGTTCATCATCAAAGGAAGTAAGGGCAGGTTATCAAACACAGCAGGAACCTGGAGCCAGGAGCTGATGCAGAAGCCATAGAGGGATGCAGCTTACTGACTTACTCACATGTTCAGCCTGCTTTTATATGGAACCCAGGACCACCTTCCATCAATCACTTACTAAGAAAATGCTCTACAGGCCTGCCTACAGCATATTCTTATGGAGGCATATTCTCAGTTGTTTCTCTGTCCTCTCTGATGACCCTGCTTTGTGTAAAGATGACACAAAACCAACCATCATGCATGTGTGTGTGCTATTTCTTACTTTAGTGTGTATTCTTTTGTGGTTTGGTTTTCTTTTACATAGACTTCTAGCTGGCCTGGAATTCACTATGTAGTGCAGGATGACCTTGACCATCTTGTGATCTTCCAGTCTCTGCCTCCTGATTGTGGAAGTCATTATAGTCACACACCATGCAACTCTTCTTGGAGTTTGTTTTTCTAACACACTCACATTCAGTTTCACATTTAAATAGACACTTTTGTTACAGAGGGGACAATTTGGAGGTCTTTTATTCTTAAGAATAAGCTATCATTTTGCAAAGAAGAGCTCAACAATTAGACAGGCTGTAAGTTTTGGTAGCTTTCAGGAGAGAAGAGAGGGGTAGGAGAAATAGAGAAAGCCATCCCTTTGGAGTCAGGGTACAAGAGAGCAGGAAGTTTCATCAGTTGAGTCAGTAGTTTACTGTGCTGTAGGTAAATGATGGGCATGCCTAAGCCCTTCATATAAGAAAGAATTCCAGAGTGTCAGAACAGGCAGGCTCAGGATTCTCACTGGTGTCTGAAAAAGAAAAAGGAAGAAAAAACAGACACATTTGACTTAGAATTTTAAAGATTAAGGAGCAGGGAGGATGGCTTTTATAACTTGCAGATGATTCAACAAGTAAAAGTGCTTGTTTCAAAGGCATGCATGCTTCAAGATCTGAGTTCAGATCACACAAATCATGGAAAAAGCCAGATGTGGCCCTCACAATCTATAATCTCAGGATTCCAACAACAAGATGGGTGACAGGGGCATAAGAACTCACTAAAAGCTTGTGTACCACATACCCTGGTGTATGTGCTGTGTGCAGTATCCTAAAGCAGCAGAAAAAGAGAAACCCTGACTCTAAAGATTGAGGATAGAACTAAATCTAAACTAATATTGTCCTGTGACCTCCACACTTGCACTATGCCATTTACATGCCTGTACACACACACACACACACACACACACACACACACACACACATGGATATCATTGATAGAGGATGCACATGTATATATCTTCTGTACATAGTGACAGTATTGACTGTGTTCAGTTTCATGGAGCAAATGAGTGAGATGGACAAATGGATTCCCTCTGTGTGCTCTGTGTTTGCATGCATGTGCGTGTTGTCATACTAGCTTCTACAGCTTCATCATGTCTATTCTTTATAATCAACTTAGACCAGGATTGGGTTCCAATCTTGGCTTTATATTAGATATACCTAAGATACTAAGTTTTATATGCCATGAGAATATAATCCTGCCCATGCTCTTCCCCTCCCCACCATACAGTACATCAGACCTGACTTGCACTGATGTAGTTCTTATGATACCCACAAGGTGGCAGCACTATATTCTTACAATTTAATGAAAGGGGCTGATATTTTACAGAGTAGCAAATATCCCCAAGTTAATGTATTTCTAGTGTGTTGGGAAGCTTTGTGGGTATACTAGAGCAGTTCCATTCATGCATTACCACAAATCTTGTGCTCAACATTTCACTTCATCTCCACTCAGTGTAAAATGAGCAGTTCAAAATATATATACAGGGGCATTTTATGGAGAATATGGTATCCATAGTGGGATTGAATTCTGTGGCTCTCAGGTGTGTTTCCCACATATTCCAACCCCTCTCCAGAATACTACGGTATGGCTACTTAGATCCCTCCCTGTCAGACACCTTCACTCTCTGTCAATCATCAGCCTAGCACTATGTTCCTTGGTGACTTTAAGAGCATCCTGGTGTTTGTGGTCTGTTTTACTATAATTCTTTCATGCTGATCATTTTAACAGGCAAAGTTGGAAATATTTGTTCATGGTGGATTAGGTTTTATTTGTGTGTGTGTGTGTGTGTGTGTGTGTGTGTGTGTGTGTGTGTGTGTGCCTGTGCTTGTGTCTGTGCCTGTGTGCATGGATGTCCAAGGGAATTGGGAATATATGCCTTTGTTTATACAAATGAGTGTATGAGTGTGTGTGTTTGTGTGCCTGTGCATGTGTATGTGAGTGCCAGTTTGCATGCTCATTTCGGGGGTGTTATGTGCCTATGTGCATTTTTGTATACGAATGAGTGTATGAGTGTGTCTGTCTGTCTGTCTGTCTGTTGTCTGTCTGTCAGGCTGTATATGTGTGTGTGGTTCATGTGCACGTTTACATTCATGTGAAGGCCACAAAAGGACTTTGGGTGACTTACTCTATCATTTTCTGATTTATTCACTTGGGAAAAGTTCTGTCACTAGACTTGTAACTAGGCTGGAAGGCAGCAGGTCTCACCCGAAATCCATCTTCACAGCAGAGGGTTAGAGTTGTATGTGTCACTGTGGCCAGCATTTGTGCCTTTGAAAGTCCTGGGGGATGGGACAGTCCTAGAGTACAGGATTAATGTAGGAGACTTGTCAGGAAAGCATATCCTTATCATGAGCAAAATGATCCTTATGACAGGAACAGAAATCTTTCTCTTAGTTTTATGCTTTAAAACTTGCAGATAGGCAGGTAGAGACATTTAAGGAAAACTGATCTACATTTGTTACAGTCTTTGTAACCAGGATATTCTGTTTTTTTTAAATTGGGTATTATATTTACATTTCAGATTTTATCTCCTTACCCCACTTCCCCCCACCACCCAGAAGCCTCCTATCCCATCCTTCCTCCTCATGCTTCTATGAGGCTGTGCCTCCACCTACCCCCTCCCCACACCCACCTCCTTACACTCACATCCCCCCCACTCGGTGTTCAGCCTTCATGGGACCAAAAATCTCCTCTCCCACTTATGCCTGACAAGGCCATCCTCCCCTACATATACAGCTGGAGTCATGGGTCCCTCCCTAGTGTACCCAGGCTGGTGGTTTAGACCCTGGTGTGATGTTACTAACCCTGCAGAAAGACATTGTAATTACTTTGTCATGATAGTCCAGTTATTGTAGGAGTGCCATGTTTGAAAGAAGATAAAATTTGTTTCTATTCATATAATTTTTTTTCATTGAATAAAGATTGTTTTTTCCTATAAGCAATAAGGTAAAAATCCCATAAAAGTAGTAAACAAGAATTCATAAATGATCCTGAAAGAAATGATTCAGATCCCTTGAGGCTGTAGGAAGGCAGCTTCCGGAATTGTGGCTTGATATAGGCTTTGATGAGGGTTTGGGTAGACATGGGGATGTAGCTCAGTGGTAGAGCACATGCTTTGCATGCATGGGGTCCTGGGTTTGATTCCCGGTGTCTTCACACTTTTACATTTTTCTTGTCATGGACTTTTTTTTTTTTACATAGGGTGTCACAGCCTGGAAACATTTCCATGGAGACGTCAATAAACCGGTGACTATGATAAAAGAGCTCATCTATGTCCATGACAACAGCGTTCCTCTAGAACCCTGATGACATTTCCACGGAGCCTTCCATAGTCTGGGGAGTACAGCATGCTCAAACCTCCAGGAATAGGTTTTGGTCACAGCTTGACCAAAGCTCTGCTTTCATGCTGGTGGCAGTTGCCTAGAGGATGTGCTTTCTCAGAGTGGTGATAGATAACAAGGGTGAATGAGTTCTGCTTTAAGAAAAAGAAAGGGAGGGGTGGATGGAGCATTCCTAGGTACTGAGCAGAGAGAGAAGGAGCATTATGGTTGTCATAGTACCTGGGGTCTTTTGGAGACCTTCAATGGAGACCTAGTTGATGCACCAAGAGAAGCATTCTCTCTTACCAAGATTGTGGGTTCCCAGAGATGAACACTTCAGTCTCCCTGAGGGTGGGAAGACAGATGCAGGGATCCCAGACCAGAGTTGGCTCACTTCTACCTTGGGATTTGTGGCTAGTGAGTCCCCTCCAGAAAGAGAGAGACATAGGGCAGTCTGCCTCTCAGAGGGTGCTGTTCTGTACCATGATGCACAGGTGCCATTTCCGGGAGGGGAAGTGAGGAGGGGGAGATAGGAGAGAACAGAGTGTGTACACTGTGCTCCCAGTATTCCCCTAGTGAAACCGGTATGAGAGGTGGGACATTAGGTGGAAAATTCTAAACAATAGTCTATGATGGTCCTGTATAGATGTCTCAGATGATTATTTACATATGCAGTTGGCTAGAATACTTTCTTTTCCTTTCTTTACTAATTTTTGGTGGTGTTGGGTTTTGTTCCTTTGTTTTTTGTTTTTTTTAAACTTCCAGGTTTGCTTTGTTTTGAGACAGTATCATGGTGTCCTAGCCTGGCTTAGAACTCTAAATGATCCTCCTACCTCAGCTTCGTGGTGATGGGGTTATAATTGTGGAAAACCTATGTGCTTTGGATTAACCAAATTTTAAGAAATTTTAAGTTGTCAGTTATTGTGGTACCCACTCTACCAAGTAACTCTGGTTCTCCTCAGAAGCCCCAGCCATGCTGCTGTCTCCATACCTGACTTGTTAGTGTTGCTAACAAATCCCTTATAAAATGAGCAATCTTACTCAATGCCCCAGTTCACACAACAGCCCATGTGCAACTTTTCACATTTTTCAATTTCTGTTTACTGCTTGACTTTTGGAAGCTTTTTGGCAAGTTCCAGAAAAGTTGCTACTGGATATGAACTGTTCAAACTTTTCCCCTAGTCATGGACTGAAAGCTTCTCATTTTGTAACCAATGGAAACTTTTATATTTTATAGATTTCACCTTCTCCAGTTCTCCAATTTTGGTTTTTCCTTGCTGTTTTGTCTGTGAAATATTCATGTAGCACCACGTGATAGAGACTGTTTTTTTTTCTGTGTTGTGATATATACTTTATTTGATAACTGTGTACTTCCAAATTTATATTTTAATATTTATTATATTTTATGGGAGTGTTGTATCTTCATGTACACCACCATGCCAGAGGCAACAGATTCCCCTATAGATGGTTGTGAGTCACCATGTGGTTGCTGGCATTTTAATTCAGGACCCGTGGAAGAGCAGGCAGTAATCTTAAACACTGTGCCAACTCTCCATGACCAGTATTTATATTTCTGGGTTCGCATATGTGCTTAACTCAGCACTGTTCTCAGACAGACAATCCTTTCTGCATCAAATTGAAATTGCATTCTTATCAAATATCAGTTGTCCAGGATGTCAGGCATAGAACACATGCCCAAAATCCCAGCACCTGGTGGGGTTGTAGCAAAATTATATTCAGGTCTTCTCAACCCAGTCTACACACAAGCTTGATTTGAGCATGGGATTCACTAAGAAATGTTCACTCAAAATAGGCAGTTGTCTATAAAAGTGTGAGTGTAACTATGACTGTTGATTTCAGTCTTTCTGGACTTATCCACCTTGTTCCAATAGCATTCAGGCTTAGTAATCTTACTCCCATATGGAGGTCTCTTTTCAGGCACTGTTCTTCTCTGTCTTTGTTCTGTTTCTTAGCTTCATTCTTCTATACATATATCTGTGAGGTTTGGAATTAGTAAACCCAATTAAAATAAATAGTATTATTCATATTATTGTTGCATTGAACATGTAGAACATTTTTTAAGCAATAGAGATCTTACCAATAATGAATTGTCAGACTGATGAGCATATATTGTGGGGAAGAAATCTCACAGGCGGGGGGGGGGGAGGGAGTCTGGTGGCGGCAGGGTCCCAGGGTGGTCAGGCATCAGGGTCCGGGACGGTCTTCCCACATCGCCAGCAGAGGATCCCAAATTCACACAGCTGTCGGTGGGCGGGCCAGCGGCTGCATCGCAAGGTTCTAGGGTTCTAAAAGCTGGGAATCAGGCAGAGAGACCATGTGACAAGTGGAGTCCGGTTTTTCAAAGCTTTATTGTTCATGACATGGTTAATGGATGTAAGTGGTACACGTTTCCTTCCCTCCCCCCAAAGGCCAGGGGAGTCTCATTTTATAGGGAAGGAAAAAGGGGAGGGAATAACTTAATTAGCTACGCCCCTGGCCTTTTGATAATTCATTAATATTTAAATCTCTGGAGGTAGATACTTGTTAATCACGCCCTCTACCTGTGTCCTACTTGACTGAAGGTAACAGGTTAAATAGAGTTACCTAGTCCAAGGCCCAACATCCCACCCTCTTTTCTTTCATAAAAAGAGGGGTGGCACATCACACCACAACATCATATTTTACCACACCACACTATAGCACATCACCACATACCATAGCACACAAGAATGCACCACAACACACAACACACCAGAGAATACCACCGCAAAACACTACAGCACACCACATCACACTATAGTGCACCTCAGCACACCACAGTATACCACTCTACACTACAACATATACATTCTTGCTCCAACCAACACACAGATTGATATAAAGAGGAAATAATATTTGTACATTGTTTATGCATTTTCTTCACTCTTTATGTTGTACTGTCTTCCAAGTGTTTCTCTTTTCCCTCTATAGACTTGTCTCTCTTTTAAGAACTTTCTTTTGTCCTGATTAAAAGTATGTGTCATGTTAACAAACCAGTTTTACTTTGTATTTTGTGTGTTAATTCCCTTAAAGTCCTAAAGAATAATTTATGTACACATAGAAATTCAAGTTGGACAGCTGGTTTATAGCTACATTTGCTGTGGCACATTCTCTGGACTATGTGACTTCTTCAAATAAAGTCTGTGTGTGTGTGTGTGTGTGTGTGTGTGTGTGTGTGTGTGTGTGTGTGATTTCTAACAGAAACAGGGTACAACTTTTAATGGTTTCAACATGATTTCCTTTAATTCTTTTTTCTGGTGTCTAGATTGACTCCAAAAACTTTGGCATATCTGTTTTTCTATTGTGTGTCTTTTCACACCTAAATGTACCTTTTGCTTTAATGTCACACATTTTATTGTCCTCTCTCTTTCTATCCCCCTCAAATCTTGTCTACCTCTGGTACTGGTCCACTTTCTTCATTCTTGACCTGCAAAAACACACATACACCGATACACACGCACACACACATACACACAGTCATCAACACACACACTAAAGCCACACTCACAAGGCACATATAGTTCTTGATTTAATAAATGAGAAACAAGCATGGAGCATTTTACTTTACTGAGTGTGTTTTATCATTGAGCATTTTTAAAGTTTAAGCCCTTAGCTACATTTATTTTTGTATAAGATCACTATTCTTTCGATTCACTTTTTGTCTCATATGAAGTTAATGTTGCTGTGAGAAAAATACAATGGCCAAAAGCAAGTTAGGAATAAAAGGTTTGTTTGGCTTACACTTCCTATCATCACTGTTCACCAACAAAGGAAGTGAGGGCAGATTATCAAATACAGCAGGAACCTGGAGACAGGAGCTGATGCAGAAGCCATAGAGGGATGCAGCTTACTGACTTACTCACATGACTTGTTCAGCCTGCTTTTATATGGAACCCAGGACCACCTTCCATCAATCACTTACTAAGAAAATGCTCTACAGGCCTGCCTACAGCATATTCTTATGGAAGAATATTCTCAGTTGTGACTCTGTCCTCTCTGATGACCCTGCTTTGTGCAAAGATGACACAAAACCAACCATCATGCATGTGTATGTGCTATTTCTGAATTTAGTGTGTATTCTTCTGTGGTTTGGTTTTCTTTTACATAGACTTCTAGCTGGCCTGGAATTCACTATGTAGTGCAGGATGACCCTGACCATCTTGTGATCTTCCAGTCTCTGCCTCTTGATTGTGTAAGTCATTATAGTCACACACTATGCAACTTTTCTTGGAGTTTGATTTTCTAACACACTCACTTTCAGTTTCACATTTAAATAGACACTTTTGTTACAGAGGGGACAATTTGGAGGTCTTTTATTCTTAAGAATAAGCTATCATTTTGCAAAGAAGAGCTCAACAATTAGACATGATGTAAGTTTTGGTAGCTGTCAGGAGACAAGAGGGGGATAGGAGAAATAGAGAAAGCCATCCCTTTGGAGTCAGGGTACAAGAGACCAGGAAGATTCATCAGTTGAGTCAGTAGTTAATTGTGCTAGACGTAAATGATGGGCATGCCTAAGCCCTTCATATAAGAAAGAATTCCAGAGTGTCAGAACAGGCAGGCTCAGGATTCTCACTGGTGTCTGAAAAAAAAGAAAAGGGAAGAAAAAACAGACACTTTTGACTTAGAATTTTAAAGAAGATTAAGGAGCAGAGAAGATGGCTTTTATAACTTGCAGATGACTCAACAAGTAAAAGTGCTTGTTTCAAAGGCATGCTTCAAGATCTGAGTTCAGATCACACAAATCATGGAAAAAGCCAGATGTGGCCTCACAATCTATAATCTCAGGATTCCAACAACAAGATGGGTGACAGAGGCATAAGAACTCACTAAAAGCTTTCTTGCCACAAAGCCTGGAGTATATGCTATGTGTAGTATACTACAGCAGCAGAAAAAGAGAATCCCTGACTCTAAAGATTGAGGATAAAACTAAATCTAAACCTAAATTGTCCTGTGATCTCCACACTTGTACCATGCCATTTGCATGCCTATACACACACACACACAGACACACACACACACACACACACACACACAGAGAGAGAGAGAGAGAGAGAGAGAGAGAGAGAGAGAGAGAGAGAGAGAGAGATCATTGAGTTTTAGAGACTATGATTTGTGCTTCCCACAATTATAGTTAACTCTGTCATTCTGGATTTCTGATGGGGTTGAGAACATATAGCTATTGACCTTAAGAGAAAAGATTTGAGTGGATGGCCGTCAGCTGACATTCATCCTAAAGCCAGGTTCAGAACTAAATGTTCTAGTTAGAATAGATGACAGAGGAGCTGGTTAGTCAACAAAAGGATGGACTGGGTATTAGGACTATCCTGTACCTCACTGGTACAAATTGGCATAATTATGCTCTAATTGTATTTTGAGAGAAAAGTTTCATTTTAACAGGAAGAGTGATGTGTAGGAGGAGCTAGGGTAGGAGGAGTACAGAGACGAAGAAAAGGAGTAAGAAGAGGAGAAGAAGAAGGAGAGAAGAAGCTAGGTGATGAAAGAGAAAAAGAGGGGGAAGACAGGGAGGCAGATATTCATGTATCTCCACCAGTCAAAGATAGTTGTTATATCTAGGTCGGTCAGTGGGTTACACCTCTGATTGAACAATTCCACACTTATAAAGCCTATGATTAACAGTTTTTTTTCAAAAAAGTATAAATGCAAAAAGGGAAAGGGGGCATGGCATATGGGTTTCCTAATGGGGGTGGGGGTAATGGGGATAGGGGATGCCATCTGAAGTGTAAATAAAATATCTAATAAAAAAATTTAAAAAAGATGTGATGTTGTGGTGTGATGTGATGTTGTTCTCTAAAGATACAGGTTATATGAATTGGAGATTTGGCTATTACATTGGTTGTTCATGATTGGTTCTAATGCTTGATTCAACTAAAAAATGTGTGTCCAAAATTTAAAGGTCTTTGTTCCCAATGGAATTTTGATTGTTCAATAAAGATGCCAGGGGCCAATAACTGTGCAAAGAGAGATGGGTCAGGACCACAGAGTTGCAAATGCTAGGAATCAGGAGGGAGGAGAAAGGAATCACCAGGACATGGGGGAGAAAGACAGATGGACATAGGATGTTCATTAGATAAGGCCAAAGAGCCATCTGAAATTTCTGGTAAGTGGCCACTGGCCACTTCCTTGATAGGACACGGGTTAGCAAGAGTAGATTTAGGAGTGCCTTTAGAATTTGCCTTAGAGGTAGCCAAGGAATTTATAGTTTAAAGGTGTGTGTGTGTGTGTGTGTTTGTGTGTGTGTGTGTTCCATATGAAGACCCAAAGATTTCCTGAGCGAGTGATTGGAAGTGCTTCCCATGTGGAGAACAAAGGGGTGTATTAGGAACTCAACAGTACATGGGAAGATTGTGACTGAACGATATTAAGAATGACACCAGAGAGAGCTGGATATGCAGCACACACCACATGGGAGTACCACTAATCTAGTACCCACCCTTGAGTTCTTGAACACTTGCTGTAAAAGAATTACTCCAGAGAGTCTTTGTCCCTCCTTCTTTTTGAGTTGGCACACTGTTTTTGCACATGGAATCACAATTAACCTCAAAAGACTGCTGATGATCATGAGACAGGATATGGATAACCTGTTAAGTAGGTAAGGATGGTGGAAGAGAAAAAAAAAAAACCTGCCCAGAGCAAACACACATTCTATACATCCATTCAGGTCAGGAATCTCCACAGCACACTGCATTCTTCACAATAAGCTCATGCCTCTGGGATACAGAGATCAAACCTTTCTCTGTCACACTGGAAGGTAAGACACAGGAAATAAACATGGAGTAGAGGAAACCAGGAGGAGAAAGCAGCTAAGTCCCAGAGGATCAAATGATGGTGGCTTGTCTGGCCAAACTTCTTCAGTAGAATGAATACACACACGATCACTTTTTTTTCCTAGTTGATAACCCTGAACACACCCAGCAATGCCAGGGAATATATACACAAAGTGGAAGCATGACCTTGTCCATTTACCATTACATTTCCAGGTGCCCCGCCTTTCCATGTACTATACAAAGGCACAGAGTGAAATGTTCAGACTCAGGAAATACTCCAGAGGCATCAGATAAACACAACAAATTCCAATGGCCAATACTGGGTCAAACTGAGCTTCAAAATGTAGAATGGCAATATGAGTGGGTAACAGTGTGAGAAAGATGGGTATTCTGAGCCATACTGATATATACTCAGTGAAAAAAAAAATGTCCTTTGTCTCAAAAGCACTAAAGTTCCAGTCAGTCAATCACTCTCTGCAGACCCAGCTTTTTACTTGGAATCCCTGTTTCCACACACACTTCTACAGAAATTACTTGTGCTGCTGAATATATTTTGTCATACAACCTCTGCTCCAAGATACATGTGTTTTTTTTCAAAATCATCAATTTCCTATAATACAAATAAGGAAACCTTAAAATTGAGATATAAAAATTACAACATTTATTTGCTAGACAAACTGTGACCCAGCAGTAAAAAGCAAACCGTTTTTTTTTTTTTTTCTTTTCCAGTAAAACAAATGGGACGGTTCAATGATAAATTAACTTGGAATATAGCCCAACTAAATTTACCTATCACTCAGTCAGAAAGTTCTATTTTGAGTTCTGGTTATATCTTCACTAACAAAAATACTTAACCCCTAAAGCAACAGTCATTTCTAGCAACTCTTGTAAGTACAGCAAAGCAAGGGAAACACTGGTTTAAAAAATGAAGTAGAAGACATTCTAGTTTATAGAATAATATATCCCACAAAGAATATAAATAAAATTTTGTGATTTTATATGGACACACTCCAAGTATTATGTCAGTATACAAAGTATTTTATTGCTGTATTAGCAATGGGATTTTTTGGGATATATTCCCAAGGGCCACATATAAATAGAGTCAAGGAACAGATTAAATTGAAATCCTAGAATAAATGCTTGGTTTTATAAACTTCCTACAACGAACCTCATATTTATGTATAAAAAGTTATAGAATCTTATATGTTAATATCATGAAGTATTTTTCTACACACACTAAATGTATTCCTTGAGAGGGAAAATTAAAAAATCTAAAGTATATTAGGTTAAGATTACAAGACCATCATAGATCTTTTGATCATGCATCCATTTAGAGAATTAAATGTGTATACAAAATGTATTTTTCATTATACATCATAAAGAAATGAGTTGGTGACAACTATTCTTTGCATCATATTGTCAACTTACATTAACCATGAGTATGTTCTTGGTATGCGTGTAAAAGAAACACCTTCATTCTGTTCTCATTCAATCATCCACAGATATACTTAGAAGAAGGTGCAGAAGTGTGAAAAATGTTACATGTATCTTTTCTTTCAAACATTCCACACATGGAATAGTAGCCTGAGATTGAAGAGTACTTAACTGGGCTTTAGTTATCTATACAGACCACTTGAATTAAGTCCCCAAATTAGCACATCAAATAACAAAACCAGGCATAAAGCAGGTTGAAAGGGTACGTGTGAGACAATGTGGGCATTATTGATGGCCTCATAAACAGACACTGAATGCCCTCAAGACTAGCCAGGGATGTATGACCAGGGATCAGTGGGTCAGAGGTGAGTAGTCTGAATGTTGTCCAGAGGTATGGGAAAGAAATGAAACCCCAAAAGCCATGGAGAAAATACAAGATCCCTAGGATCAGATCCCTAGGATCAGAGGTGAAATACTTGAGGGATTCTTGGGAAGAGAGTGGAAATCTATGATCTTTTTATAGAGGTAAACTAGCATGTTTGGTTGGGTAGAGTTTGAAATTCCAATACTCTTCCTCAGAGACATCTGTTCATTATAGTGAATGTGGTGCTAGGTCATGCAGCAGTCTGAGCATTTATCAAAAACCTGGGTGACAGTCCCACACTGGTTCTCCTTCTTAAGCATATGTTCAGCTGCTAGGTCTAGGTATGAAATGTGGGGAACACATCATTTTGGTTTCTGCCTTGAGGCAGTGAGCTTCTGTTCTGGGCTGCACTTGCTAAGCTTGGGCTCTGCAACTTACAGTCTGGGAGGTCTGGAGGTCCCTTTGGGTGGATGGAAATACTATAGGTCTTAAAGATAGGGTGGGGAATGTCTGAGGACCCTGCACCAGAGGAGGACAATGTGGTGTCCTCCTTGGTTAGAAAGGCATATTTGAAGATGGCCTGGGAAAAATGAAATCTGAGACCCACTGGAAAATCAGAGGCAGGAGTTTGGAAGGATCTGAGGCCCAATTATGTACTTAGTGAGTACACTCCTACAGGAGAATACTTTGAAGTTCTGAGAATCCTTTGGGTACTGGTGGACTATAATTCTCTATTAGAACAGGCAGCATGGGATGCTTTCGTGAGAAGAGGAATATTTCAGGTATAATTAGGGAGAGGAAATCGTCTAGAAGCCAAGTCAGTAAAAGAGGGCACTCAGAGTACTTTGGGTAATGGGAGACATATCCAATCTTCCTGTGTGCAGAGGAGGAATTGTTTCTGCCCCTCTGGGGACATGTGATAGATCCAAGATGCTCAAAATTAGAAAGATGAGATTGGAGCCCTCCAAGATTATTTGGAAGAGGCTCAGCCTCTCTTATTCTTTATGTCTGGAGTACTACTGAGCAGAAGTTGAAGGTTGATTGATACCTTGAGAATTATAGAACGCTCCTTTATTAGCTCCAAACCTGAAATCACAATCTAGAATACATATCATGTGAATGTCCTTGCTAGGCATGACAGATGTCTTAGAAGTCTTTTAAGAGGCTGCAATGCAGTAGCATCAGGTTCAGTGTCTTCCTCAAATATATGTCCATCTATGCATTCCTCTGCATGGAGGACAGACTATCTGTGTCTGTGAGACCAAAACAAAGAAAGTAGTCTGATTTTCCCTTGCCTTGATTCCCTTCTCTTTGGGACCTCAGTTCACAGTGCTCTGAGATCTCTTAGGTCAGAAAAATGCTTTCCAGACCACTGAAATTAGAAGTTGTTTGTAAAAGATGCACTGGGAAGATGGTGATTCTGGTGGGTTTCCTCAATCACACAGGCCAGGTCTGGAGCACTCCCTCTTATGAATGTATAAATATTCCTGTGTAGAATGGTGGAGGAGCTTGGGCAGCTTTGCATGGAAGTAGCACTGTTGTGCCCTTCCTCTACAAGGTAATGTGCCAGACTTCATGGGAATAAGAGTGTCACAGCACCCTGGTCATAAGTGGGATTTCTGAGAAACTCTGTGAAAAGTGAAATTCTATACTCATTTGTCACAGTGGTATAATCTCTGGCTATTTTCAATAAAATAATAATGGCCATTTCTCATTGGAGAACATGTAAGTACCTTGTGGAGCAGAGTAAATTTCAGGATTGCTAGATTACTTTCCAAATATCTTTCAGTATTTAGAGTGTCCCTATATTTTCTGTGCTGTATCAAAGTCCAGGCTGCAGTTGTTTCATTATTCCAACAGGATGAATGGTTATCTTTAGGCTATGAATCTTTTGGTCAGAGGAAATAAGTCCAAGGCCTCTTTATTCAGTGGAGGAATGTCTCAGAATATATGTAGTAGGAATAAGTTCAGAAGATATCCTAGACAGTTGGGATATAGCAGGCACACCATGTCAGTAGAACAAGATCAATTGACACCTTTCAAGAGAGGGTCGGCAGGAGTCCACATTGGGATAAAGGATTTCCGGAAATGTGGGCATTAGGAGAAAGTGTTGTTGCCCCCTAGACAGAAGGATAAGAGGAAATCTTTATGAGTAGACATGGAATGTCTGAGGCTCCTCATTATAGGCAGAGATAAAGGCATCAAAGACCCACTATGAAAGGATGACATTTACAGACCTCTTGGACAGAGTATATGCATTTGAGGACTACTGGGACAAAAGTAGTTATTCTGATGTCCCTTCCAGATGAGAGGTGTTAGATGTGAGATACAGTTAAGTAGAATTTGTGTGCCCTCTGTCATCAGAAATGAATTTGAAATCCTTCTTGATCACAGAGTGTAATTATTGAGGACCTTTTTGCCTCGAAGTGGAGTTTGAGGCTTTGTGCAGGGAGAGATTATCTCATGCCCTGTCCATCTTGTAAGATAGATATTGGACCCTCTTATATACAGAGGGTGCATTTGATTTATAATGAACAGAAGTTGGTTATCTAAATCAATGATGTTCAGAAGTAGAAGATTAAAGCACACTTAGAGTCTGCTTAAAGTCCCAAAGCTCTTTAAGGATAAAAAAAATGTCCTAGCCTACCTTGAGCAGGGGAAGTAGCACTGCTTCACAGTTTAGATTTGCATCCTCAGTTACACAGTGATAGGAAGCAATCTAAGCATTATTCATGAGTCATGATTGTTAGTCTCTAAGACCTCCTGAAATTTGTCATCAGCTACATGGGTAAGTGCATGAAGGATGGTATGAAAAACAGAAGACTGCAGTGTCAGGCTCTGTTAACACAGGGCAGAATTAAATGTTGCCCCTGTGGTCACACAGGTATTTTCTTAGAGTCCATGGTTAAAGGGAAACGATCTAAAGTTCGTCATCATTGGGTTATGTTTGAGGCCCATATATAGGTGGGGCATAATTTGAGGACCCTTTGATCTCGGTCCCTTTGGGCAAAATGAAAATTCTGAGATCCCAGTAGTTTACTCCAGTCATTTTTATTATTGACCTTGGACAGAAGGGAAAGTTTTAGGGTAGTATTTGTAAGAGCAGAAAGGCCTGAAGGCCACCTATTCCAAGTTAAGTGCTGATGACCCTTCATCCAAAAGAGATGGTATGAGATGCCAGGAAAATAGATGCAGTTTCAGTAGCCTGTATTCATAACTGGAACACCTGGAGTCATCCAGAATTGCTTTGCTTAGAAATAAAGTGCCTGGCCATGTTTAACCAAATAGCAAGCTCTAATCCTCTCACTGTGCAGAAGGGAGAAATCTAGCTTACCTTGGGTAGTGGGAGAACATTATGGTACTGCATCATTTGCATCAAAAGTGTCTTCCAAGCTTTCATTATCTGTATATTGTACATCCTGTTGGGAAGAGTACAAGAAACAATCAGCAAGCTCTTTCTTCAGGATGAGAAGTGGTCTGAAATCTGATGCTCACTGGAAGTGGTATTGGTCTGTGTATATCCCTAAATGAGAGACAGGAAGATTGCATTTCTGACAACTATCTATAGACTGCATATTTGTTAGTTTTTGCTTTTCATTTCCTGCCCTCTTTCCAACACCCAGAAACTTGTGGGGTCCCACTCTGAGGTTGCAATTGTGTTTGCCTGGCAATTTGGTCAGAGAGATTGGCACTAACATAAGACAAGTTAAAAGTCAAGTGTAAAGTGCCCTTGGAATGAAGCTATGAACTAGGGTATCCCATAGCTAGAGGCTACATCTGAAGTTCCTATTACTACAGATGGAATGCATGAGACCCACTGGGCCACAGGAGAGAAACCTGTGGTCTCTGTCATCATTGTTTCATGAGACATACACCCTTGGCCAGGAACTGGATGTCTATAGTCCTTGTGGTTGAAAGAGGAAATCATAGCCTCCTTTTACACTAAACTGAACTGCATGTGAGTGGATTTGATTCTGGCTTCTACAGAAGGGATGGCATAAGGCTTACTTGACCTTGGGCCTCTTTAGCCAGAAGACATATGACTTAGGCCTGCTTTCAAAGAAACAGAAAGTTTGAGGGTGTTTCCTCTAAGTGAGTACTTTAGACCACCTTGAACAAATGAGGAAGGTCTTCAGTAGATTTAGTCTTAGGAGGGAGGTCTGACATTCTCTTCAGCAAAGTAAAAGGACTGAGGTATCTTGGGAAGAGAGAAAGTGCTCAGCCCTATATGAGAAAGAGAAAACTTTGAGACCTGGTTGTGCAAAGGTATGGATGGGTTAGAAAGCCCTAGGAGAAGGGGTAAGTACCATCCAGCATCCTGTTAGACATGAATGCCCCTATTACCTTATTCAGTAAAGGAAGGTCCCAGCTCTGCGCTTCAGCTTCTAACTGTTCTTTAGTTGGTAGAGTTTTCATATCTTGTGTTTGCTCTGGGAGAGTTCAGGCAACAAGACAAGCCTTTTTCAAACAGCCTGGATGCCTGTCCCTGGCTAGGTTGCCTCCTTCATTTACTCTTCACATGTCCACGTATGGACAGCAGCAATGAGATTGGGCTATGGAGCATAACATAGGATCCAGTCAATAATTTTCCCCATAGACCTGGGACCTCAAACCAGAGTGAAAAAATATATTTCGTTAGCCACCATGGTAAACGGTGAAAAGCTTGAATCTCTCTTATTATAGTGTATATATTGGAGGTAGTTCAAAGACACATGAGAATGCTTGAAGATACAAGGCACGGTACACTATTATTCAAAAGAGCATATCTAATGTCACTTTTGATCAAAAGGAATGTGGGAGCTTCCTTTGGTCAAAGACAGTGGCTCACATCCCCCCTTGCAGAAGTGGACAAGATCTAAGGCCACATTGTTGGTGAAGGGAAGCACAGAGGCCACTTTCTCTCAGGCAAAAACAACAACAACAACAACAACAAATAAGGAGTGTGTGAATTAACTGTGCAACAGAGGATTTCTGAGAACCTCTTCTCAGAATGAAAAGTTCTAAGACCACCTTCAGCAAATGAGCAATCCTGAATGTCTTGTTTCATAAGGTAGAGGTCCCCAGTCATATTTTGTAGAACAGAAATATCCAGTACACCCATGGTCAGCAGGGGAAGGTTCTAGACTACACTGGGCACTGTGGGAATTTTCTGACTGCCTCACCCCAGATGCATAACCTATGTGAAATCTTTGATAGTCTGGGCAATGATAACCACAATCTTCCAACAAGCATTGACGTTTCTCAAAGGCTGTGTTCAAACTGCACATGTCTGCAAATACATGATAGGCATCAAGCATTTTTAATTTAAAATATTTTGTTGGATATTTTATATACTATACAGATTTCATCCCCTCTCCCCATTTCCCCTCCCTAACACCCCCTAGCCCTTTCCCCCTCCTTCTTCTTGTTTTTATACCATTTTAATTACATGTGACTCTTAAGGTCAGTTCTGCATTTTTCATTACCAAATTTGAGGCACAGGGTGTGAAAGCTGATTTCATCTTTCTATCTCCTATCCTGTGATCTAAAAGCAGAGAAATGTGAGGTACCATTGGTTACAAATATGTTGTAAGGACATCTTGGACAGAGCAGTTAGCTTTAAAGAAACTTAGTTAATAGGGGTGTTTGTGAGGCATTATCTGGTGGTTCTTTTGTTGCACAAGTGGACATGATGTCCCTTGGTGTAGAGGATGAAGGTTTGAAACACCCATTTTACACAGGGGCTAGTTTAGAGAGCCCCTTTCAATAGATTTTGATTTCCCAGGGCCCCCTTTGCAGATATTGAAGGTCTAAAATCCATTTGGCTGGTGGAGGTCAACAATAGGCCCACAATCCTACTGGGAAGACAGATAGGGAATGTTAGATGCTCTTTTATGTAGAATGATTGGTATAAAGCTCCCTTGATCTGACAGCCCTTTAAGGAGAAAAGACTCAAGCAACTTGGTAGGAATAGGAATATGTAAAGACCACGTAAGGCATAATAGGTGTTTAAGGGCCAACTTGGAAAATGGGGTCTAAGGCAATGTTAGTCCTAGGAGAGTTCTGCCATTTTGTTCAATGTAGTGAGAAGGAGTAAGTTAATATTAACCCTGAGGCCCTATTGAAAAAAGAGGACAGAATTTCCTTCAGGCAGAGTGAAGGTGCCATATACACTTCTGTCAAATGTAAAGGCCCCCAGGTACATTATACAGTGGAGAAATTTTCTGGCAGTGATTATAAGTTTCCAATTCAGAGTTTTGTATCTGTATAGCTTGTGTTCATTCTGGGAGAGAGCAGGCAGAAACTCATTTCTTTTTCCCAAGGGTTTGGATGACTGTTGCTGGCTAGGTTACTTCTAGTTTATTCAGCTGTCCAGATCTAGGCAGAAATGTTGGGAGTCAATATGTTTCTGTGAACTTGCCTGGCACCAGATGGCACAGGTTCTAGGCTCTGATTCTAAACTTGGACTATTGGACCTCAAATCAGAGTAAACTAGGGTCCCTTGTTCTTACAAATTGGTTGGAAATCTCTGTCTCTAAGTTCTCCACAAGCTGTTCAACAGCAGTACAGGCGGGAGCAACAAAGTTGGACCTCCTCCATTTCAAGTGGCAATCTTAAAGTTAGAAGTTGGATCGGGGCTCAGATTTTTAATGCCAGGTTCAAAGATATCATTTTATGTCCCAGGATATCCATTCACAGTAGTCTGTCATCCCTTCAGTCATTTGGGGATGACTTGTCATCCAGATCAGAAGGGAAACATTAAGACCTCCTAGAGAAATCGAACTGAGAATTCTATGACTAAAATTGGATTCTCTGAGGAAACCATTGTCAGGGGATGCTTGCTCAAAATATTATGGGAATTTTATACATTGATCATTGCTGCTATCTCAAGGATATCAGGACCTCCTTTCTTCCCTGGGGTACTCATTCCTTCTACCTTTGATTAAGGGGGCATGCTATTTTCCCATTGAAGCAAAGGGAGCCTCAGATCATTCCAGATTGTCTAAAAGAGGCTTAAACATTCATTTAAGTTGAGGAATCCCATACAACTTCCTGAACAACTCTGTGAGTTTTCATGTCGGTGGCTTCTCTGTAAGCTCTGTAATCAGAAGAATTTGTATTAAATCCCTTTCAAATTGAAGGGTGTCTACATCTCCCTTATTCCAAGAAGATAGAACGTGTACTTCTTCATTGACAAAATATACATGTCAAACATTCTTCATTGCATCATTACTGAACCTACAGTTTTTCTTGAGCTGAAGGAGAAATTTGGGAAACAATAGTTCACAGCTTCCTGATATTATAGACTGAGCCTCAGATAGTTTTCCTATTGTTACCCAGATTTCCCTTTCAGCTCAGTTTTGTAGGTTCATTAATGATGCAATGAAGAATCTTTGACATACACTGTCAAGGATAGCCTTGTGATGGGAGAGATGATCCGACTATAAAAAATTCCATAATATTTTGAGCAAAAATTAAATTGCTTACCTTAGCTCATGAGGTCTTAGCATTGTCTCCCCTTCAAACTGTTCTTCAGTCTAGAATATCCATACCTTTAGCTGAAGCAGCAGGAGACCAAATAGAGTTACCACGATTCATGATCACCATGGGTATGTGATCACACCTCAGCATGATTGCCTCCTAAGAATTATATCCAACCAACCAGAACTATGCTAGACAGTTGATTTCACAGCAGGTCATGTGACTTTACTCAAGGAAGTAGCATAAGGTTCCAGGATTTGCTTTCTCCTCTTGATTTCTGTGAACTTTGACCAAAGGGAGCAATGCTCCTTGGTCAGAGGTAAAATATTCCACAGGCCCCTGAGCAGTAGGAATTGTTAAGAGAGCCTTTTGGGTCAAAGGGTTAACTTTTTAGATGTCAATCATCAGAGGAAGAAAAATACCAACATTTTGAGAAGGAGAAAGGCCCTCAACACTGTTGGACAGTAAAGGAGTATCCCTGTTTACCTTCTGTAGAGGAGGCTGGTCCAGGAAATCCAAGCCTCCACATCTTCATCAAACTCTAGAAAATTCTTATCTCTGAGGACTCCATTGTGGACTTGACAGCAAGCTGAGGATTCTTCTGACAAGTTGGGCCAAAGTTCCTGGGGGTGTTCCCTATTTAAACTTAAAATAAGCCACCCAGGTGTGGGTGTCGAGGACAGTTACCTTTCTGGTGAGCAGATTAAGGATAGATGGCCTTGGATCCAGGCTGAGGTTTTGATTCAGTGGCCATGGGACTTGAATCTAGGGTTCTCTGAGGCTTTTTGGTGGTCAAAGGTGTATTTCCTACCCAATAATATCTA
Organism: Arvicanthis niloticus; assembly: GCF_011762505.2. NCBI lineage: Eukaryota > Metazoa > Chordata > Mammalia > Rodentia > Muridae > Arvicanthis > Arvicanthis niloticus. The sequence continues at coordinate 6,152,232 of NW_023044978.1, read as the reverse complement.
AGGGAGAATTTCTTTCTTCTCTTAGTTGAGTGGTAAACCTGTCAGCCCTGAACAAAGAGAGAAGCTCCTGTGCATTCTTGGTCACAAGGATCCTTGTAGGTCACTCCACAGGTGAGCCTGAATGTCTGAGATACACTCCTCAGTGACTAAGTCAGTTCTATTGCTTGATTCAATAGAGGGGCATGTCTCTGACACCTCCAGTGCAGACAGAGGAAGAATAAAATGCTTTTATTCAAGTTCAGCTCACACCATGGGCATACCCTAATGTCAGAAGCTACTATGGTTAGAGGAAATAAGGCTAAGGCCCTCTTCAGAAGATATTCCAACTGGGTATCAGCCTCCTTGTCATCATGGCTTTGTTTACTTCTGAGTGGGCATGACTTGATGGAGTTATTAGCTGGAGACCTAAATTGTCCTTGTTCTAGAAGGGTCCATCTGAGGCCCCATTGTGACTTCATCAGTTCTATTGTATGCTGATCATAAAAGGGCTGTATCTGTGGCCTTCTTGTCAAGGTCAGAAGGCCTTTGCTTATTATGCCATAAATTTTAGGACCTCTTCAAGTCATTGAGGACTTATGGGAGACCTTAGTTCTGAGGTGGTAACTCTGAGGTCAATTTGAGCAATTAATAAATGTCTGAGGTTTCAGGTTCTCAAAGGACTTGTATGTTAATGCTCCCTTGAACACTGGGGAATTTGTGACACATTTGATGTTGAGAGGGTACATCTGAACCACCCTTGAGTTACTGGTGAAAGTTGTAAAGCACATTGGTCCTATACAGTTAAGATGAAGGTCACTTAGGCTATTGGGGAAGATCTGAGTATCCCTGGTTCACAATGGACAGGTCAAAAGCCCCCTTGATCGATACAGAAATTTGGAAGATCAGTAGTTCTTAAGCTGTAGGTCTGATGCCTACTTGAGAATGACTGGAGTGCATTTAGCCTCCTGGTTAAGACAGAGTATACCTGAGGACCCCTTGAGAACCTTGAGAATGATTTGAGCTCCAATTCAGAGATTTGGGGAAGTGTGTGTTTTCCTGCTTTTGTGTCAGAAACACAATTTGAAGGACCCATGGACAGAATGAGAATGTTGACCTATCACAAAACTATTAAGGATACCAATCTTTAGAGGCAAAAGTCTCATACCATGTAGGGGAAAGCAGAAATTGCAAAGACTCTTGTGTCAGGGGAAGATCAAGAGTCAAGTTGGAGAGTAGAGAAGGCCTGAAAATTTCCTTATCTAGTCTTCATGGGAACCAAGAACATTCCTATCATGCAGGCCAGGGAGCAGTGTAATCAATCTCCAACAAGCTAAGAGGCAGTACTTAGCTAGGTCTCCTGATAACTCAGTTGCCTATTTTTGAACATCGCATGGTTTGTTATTTCTGCTGACCAATTTTAATATAAATATATATATATATATATATATATATATATATATATATATATATATAAAAAAATGTATATATACATATATATAATTATGTATAATATATAAATATATAAAATATATTTAAATATATATATTCTCCTGGGTTTATCACTTTGCAGGCTACTCTTAGGCATCAGGACCTCAGACATCCATGTCCTGTTATTTGGATGGAGGTCATTAGGTCATCAGATCAGAATAAGATGCACTCAGTGCAACTTTAATAGAGGGAGTTGTTTTTTTCACCAACTAGGTCAGTTCAAGTAGGCCTAGATATACAGTGGTCAGAAGAAGCACATGTTATTCTCCATGAAGAGCACATTTTATAGCATGCCATTTTGACTACAAATTGTGAGCTACTCTTAATCAGAAGGGGGAATACTTAGCATTCTTTTAGTCAGAAGAACTTACCTGATGCTTCAATGTGTATCTGAGGCAGCTAGAAATAGAAGTTGTAAGTTTGATAGATGGTGGATGAGAAGAAAAAGTATTAAACTCCTGCTGTTTATATGGGGCACAGAGTGGGAAAATATAAGGGTGACTTTTAGATTAAAAAAAGAATTGAAAAAGCCATGGTAAATGAGAGTAGGGCCCAGGCCACCCTCTTGAGATGGGCTGCCTTAGAGCTTCCATTTGGCAGGCTGGGAAGTTCTAATGCCTCCTTGGGAAGAAGTGGAAATTCGGAGGCTTCCTAGGGCAGAACTTGAAGGTGTGACCCACTGTTGATTATAAGACACATTTCTGAATACTTTTCTGTCATAAAAAGCTTCTCTAAGACCCAGTGTCTTAGATGGGGCATTTGAGAGTCTATCTCTTTCAGCCTGAAACATTCTGAGGCTGCCTGAAACAGGGCGTACATATCCAATGTCCCTTTGGTAAGAACTAGAAAGTCTTAATCTATATTGTTCAGTTTGAGAAGGACTGATAGCTCCTTTAGAGGAGAAGATATAACCAGTATATCTCCTACTTTGAAGTGGGATCCTTTTGAGATTGCTTCGAACAAAATGTGTGTATCTGTGGCCCCCAAGGTTAGAAGGGTTATAAGGGGGTATCCAGATTCATATTGGAGTGCTGGGTCTCTCCCTTGGTAGGAGAGGGAAGGTACCATGTCCTCTGGTTGACATATGATATGACTGTAATTTCTTTGTCTAACAGGGAAGTGATGTTGTACTCCCTTTTGGAACTGGTGGAGGGATGAATCCTCATAAGATAGGAACCAAAGCTGTGTGCTCCCGTTTGGAACTAATGGAAGGTTTCTCTCCTTCTTGGACAATAGGAGCATGTTTTGAGCTCTCCTTAGTAGAAACAGGGTGGCTGGTATCCTCTTGGGGTGATGATGAATGTTTGACACCCCCATGGGGACTGTCTTCATCTTGAGATGACTCAATGCCTTCTTGGTCTGCAGCAGACCTTTTCCAGGGCTCCATGGGTTTCAGAGGCATTCCTCTCTCTTCTCCTGGTAAAAGTAGTGTGTCTGGGAATCTCATGAGGAGAGGTGGAATGCCTGAGGCTCTCTTCATGAGAGTTAGTGGTTTGTGTGCACTCTTCAGTAGAGATGAGGATGCTATGCCCTCTTGGGGAGTAGCTTTAGGTTTCTTATCTTTTTTGGAAGATAAAGAATATCTGAGCTCTCTTTCTGACAAAGAAGATGGTTTGCAACTCTCATGTTCAGAATTGGAAGCTTGAGTGTCCCTTTGGTCAGAAGGGGCCTCTTTTGATGTGGTTTTAGTAGACTTGGACTGTCTGTGAATGCCTTGGGGAGGTGGGGGACTTCTGAGGCCCTCCTCAGGAGATGGTGAGGATCCACAGGCTCCTTTGGCAGAATCTGAAATGGTGAAGGTTTCTGTTGGTCTCAGTTTCAAGCTTTGCACCCCTTTTGTCAGAATTGCAACCTCTTAACCCCATTTTGGAAGAATGGCAGAGTTCCCAGCCCTCATCTTCTGATGGCACAGATTTCAATCCTGATTGGTCTAAAGAGGCATGTCTTGATCTTGTTTCTACCATATTAGAATGTCTGGAGCAACCTCCTGGAGAGGGAGAAGGAATGACACCTTCTTTAGGAGGGGAACTGGAAGTGGGACTTGAGTCTTTTTTGGCATACTTGAAAGATGTGAGGCTACTTTCAGCAGAAGAGATACGTTTTAAGACATCAAGTTCTGAAAGCGAAGTTTGGATATCCCCTTCAGGAAATGGGACAGATTTCAATACCCTTTTGGTAGAATTGAAAAGTCTAGGGCCTTTCTTGGGAAAAGAGAAACGCCTCTGGCGTTCTTTATGAGGAAGAGATAGGAACAAAGTCATCACGTGCACAAAGGGACAGTCGAGAAACTCTGTTGAACAGGAAGTTTCCTACAGTGTCTTGGATAGATGGCGTAGGTTCTAGAAGCCCCTGGGCTGGTTGAGAATGTTCTAGAGTTTCTTGTGGAGATGTGGGTGTTCCCAGAATCCTTTCTTCAGATACTAAAAGACCCAGAGCACCTTCATTAGTTTTCAAAGGCCCCAGAGCCCCTGGCACAGATGGCAAAGATTCTACAGTCCCTGACACAGAATCTGAACTCATAGAAATGCATTGGGTAGATGGCAGGGGTTCTTCTGACTCTGGACTAAGTGATGAAGAAGGTTGAAACCTGAGGGAGTTTTTTGCAGGTGACAAAGGCTCTATAATTTACTTGGGCAACAGGTGCTATTTCCGCAGTGTTTTGCACACATGGCAATGTTTCCTAGTTTGCCCAGGGCAGATTCAGAAAGACCAAGATCTTCTGGATTAGATGGATGAATATCCTACAGTCTCTTTATCCAAACAGGTTCCTGGGGGCTCTTGGGATAACAAGGAAGTTTCTGGAGACCCTTGGGTAGATGTCAATGTTCCTAGAACACCCTGGGCAGACAGGGATGAGTTGAGAGACAATAAGTCAGGCTGTGGCACTGTCAAATCCAATTGGACAGATGGAGAAGATCCTAGACTCACTGTAGTAGATGCTGAAAATTTGAAATCTGTTGAAGAATTGGATATTCCTGGCTTGCCATGCATACAGGTGTAACCTTCCAGATTCCCCTGTAAAGACAGGCAAGGGCCTCCAGCTTCTTGAACAGATAACAACGGTCCTGGATTCACTTGAACAGATAGAGACATTGTCAAAGGCCCTAGGGAAGATGATACAGATCCTAGTGTTCCTTGTCCAGATAAAGAAATTACCATAGGACCTTTGGAAGAATGCATAGATCCTGAAGATTCTGAAGCAGGTGGATCTGTGTGTAGGGCTCTTTGAGCAGAATTCAAAGACTCATTTGGTCCCTGGCATGAAGAAGAATGTCCTAGAGTACCCTCTGTACGTTTTGAGAGATCAAAAGTCCCTTCTACAGAAAGGGAAGTATCCGAAAGGCTTAGGGAAGAAAGTAAGGGAATAAGGTGGGCAGATATTGAAAGTTCCAGAGGTGAGCCACCAGATACCACATGTCCTGTGGTAGATGTTGAAGATTTTTGCACACCTGGTGCAGATGATGAATATCCTAGAGAGCCCTGGGGAGATGGCAAAGTCTCAACAAAGCCTTGTGCTGTTGCTGAAATGGTCAGAGATCCTTGTTCAGATTCCAAAGTTCCTGCTTGTCTTTTGAGCAGGGTGGGTATATCCCTGACACACTGGAGTAGATGGTGAATCTGCCACTGTGCAGGCTGTAGAGGTGCACTGTGTTCCTGTACCTTGTGTATGTAAAGGACTTGAAAACCTTTGAGGGGATGTAGAATGATGGGCAGAACTTTGCTTAGATGTGGATTGACATACTGTCCCCTGTGTAGATAAACAGGGTCCTACAGCTCCATGAGCAGAACCTGAAGATGCTTGAGTTCCCTGTTCTGTAGAGGAAAGACCCAGAGGATTATAAGAATCTTTCAGAACATTGTTATGTATTTATCATTGCCTGGGCTGAGATCGAAAGTTTCAGAAGCCCCTGGGATGATTGCAAAGGTGCTAGACACCCTTGACTGGATGCAAAAGTTTCTGCCCTACTTGGATAGAAGATGAATGTCTACCAGGTTCTGGAGGTGTATGTGGCAAGTTCCTAGGTCACTGACACAGGTGAGAAAAAAATTTTGCTACATCCTCCCTCACCATGGCGAATGGCCCAAGGTACTCTGGGTTGCGTGTGCTTGTCCCCAAAGAAAAAGTTTCCTCTGCTGCCCTTGAAAGTCCTTTGCCTTTTTGAGAAGTAGCAAAGCTCCTAGAACCATCCCTGGAGCAGTGCCTAGTCTGTGGGGAACATGATTGTGCATTGTCCAGTATGTTGAGCAGTGAGAAAATGTAAGAGCCCTTGGGAAGGAGTGGGATGTTTCAAAGTCTTGGAACAGATGACACAGTTTCTATATGCTTTTGTTTGGATGTGGACGGTCTCAGAGCTCTGGGCAGATAGGGAAGTTCCCAGAACCCCTTGTGCAGATGACAAAGATCCCAAAAGTTCCTTCTGCAGATAAGGGAATTCCCAGAGGCACTTGGGCACATGGAAAGTTCTAGTTCCTGCTTGTCACTTTCTTTATAACCTAGAGTCCCTGAGCTAGGACACAAAGGTTCTTTAATCCCCTGGGCAGCTATGGGCTTTCCCAAAGTGGTTTCTGCACAAGGGAAGCTTGTGCACACACCTGAGTAGATGCTGGTGGTAATGGAGAAATTTGTGCAAATGCATGCGGGTTCAAGAGCTGCTTGGGAATATAGGGGAACTTGACACAGTTTTTTGCAAAGATGATGAGGGGCTGACTTGCTTGTTTTGGTGAGGTTTGACCAAAAGGCGTCATGGCATGGGCAAAGTTCCTGTAGTCCTCGGCACACACTGTGACCTTCCTAAAGAACCTGAGACGAAGACAATGCCTATGAGTAGGACGCTGGGCAACTCAGATGTTCCCCGAGTCTTTTGAGAGATGAATGACTGCTGGAGAGAATGTTGAGTACATCGTGACTGGCACAGAGTTGCCTGAGCAGATATGCAAAGTTTGGTAGACAGAAAATGTGCTAGATCACTGGAGACTTCTAAAGAGATATCCTGAGATCCATGATCCTATAGTGAATGTCCTGTGGCTCTGAGGGACATGGCAAATGGCCTGTAGTCCTTGGAAAGAAGGTGAGGTATCCTGAGATTCTACCTTGTGTGATGAGTACCCTAGCTCTTTTTGGGTAGATGTTGAATTCTCTGGAAACTCTGGGGTAGATGGCTAAGGAACCCACACAGTTTCTTGGACAGCCATAGAATGTTCTAGAGGCCATTGTTTACATCCCACAGTTGTGAGAGTACCTGCTGTCGTTAGGGGAGCTTTCTGAGCACATTGTGCAGATGATGAAGGTTTCACACTCCCTTTGGAAGATAACCATGGTTTTTTAGTTCTGGTACTAGAAGAGATCCTTGTTTAGTATGGCAATTTTCTAGAGTCCTAGTTTCAGATTTGGGCAGTTGCCTAGCCCCTCTCCGAACAGAGAATGTTTTTTTCAGCGCCTTGATTAGATGCCAATACTTTTTCCTTCCTAGGTGGGCATGTTTGGTAGATCCTAATGCCCCTTATGACATGGTTGAAGGGCCTCCAGTCCCTTGTGCTGATATAGATTGTCCCAGGATTGTCATTTTCTGATTGGTATTCTGTCCCTTCCCTTGTTCATATCCAAAGGCTCTAGGGTACCTTGTGCAGAAAGATTTTTAGAGCTTTCCAAGGCGTGGAAGATTTCAGAGATGTTTGGGGTAATGGCACACATTT